>NC_137614.1:28878073-28890573 GCF_963280865.1 Gymnoscopelus braueri | reverse complement strand
GACAGACATAAGTCCTGTCCCTAGTCACCAGCCCAGACAGACCCTGGTCTGACCGGCTCGTGACAGAGAAACCAAGGCCTCCTCCTCCCGGACCCTGCCTAGCAGGTCCAGAGAGGGCTTGAGGGGCCAGCCAGGCAGAGAGAGAGAACATGCCCCCAGGCATGTCTTGCATTTCCTGGCCTGATCCGGCTGCTGCCCACAAGTAGGAAGAAACCAGGAGCTGGCTCAAGCTAGGTGAACACATGCCTAAGGGCATGTGTTCACCTAGCTTGAGCCAGCTCCTACACCCAGGATCGTGCGCGCCATCTCAGATGCTGCCACGTCCAGGCTGTAGAAAGATGCAAAGGTCAAAGGTGACGACCAGTCAGCGGCAGAGCATATCTCCTGCATTGACACCCCTTTGTAAAGGGCCCAAGATGCAGCTACACTCCGAGTACAGTGGGCCCTCAGTCCCAACAGGACAGCGGCACCACTACTCACATATGCCAACCGAATCGCCTCCACGATCCATCTGGACCGAGTCGGTCTAGCCACCGCCTTCCTCTGACCCCGGCCAAAGGAGACGAAAAGCTGAGATGACTCACGATTGGCCGCCGTCGTCTGACAGTAGAGCCTTAAGGCCCTCACTGGACAGAGACAGTGCAACCGTCTGTCCTCCGCCGAAATGAACGGTGGAGGATGGAAGGCCCCCAGTTCTACTGGGGCCTGGGCAACCGCGCCGGTCTTAGACACAAACGTCAAGTTGGGTTTCAGCAAAACCCTCTTGCCCTCGTCTGAAAACCACATGCAGTCCTCGCTCACAGAGAGCGCTTGCATGTCACTGACGCGTTTCGCCGTGCAAAGGGCCACCAGAAGCACCGTCTTGAAACTCACGATCTTCAGATCTAACGTTTCAAGAGGCTCAAAGGGGGGCCGACACAGTGCATCCAGCACCACAGTCAGGTCCCACTTAGGGAACAAAGGTCTGTTCACTGGCCTAGCACGCTTGGCGCCGGCCATAAACCGTCGCACCAGCGAGTGCTTGCCCACCGTCTGGCCATCGAACCCATCGTGGCAGGCGGTGATGGCAGCCAGGTACACCTTGATGGTGGAGAAAGCCAAATCATTATCCAATCTGTCCTGCAGGTAGATCAGAATGCTTCTCACAGGGCCCTGAAAAGCCACCACCGGAGGTGATTGCTCCAGGCACCAGGTCTCAAACATATTCCACCTAACGTCGTACTGACGTCTGGTAGAATCTACCCTAGCCCCCTGTATAGTGGCCACCACAGCAGGGGGCAGGCCTTGCGAGTTTAGACTCGACCTTTCACGGGGTAAACCCACAGATCCAGAGCCTGGGGGTTCTCGTGCCAAACCTCGTCCCCGCCTTGCCTCAGAAGGTCTCTGAGCAGGGGGAGAGGCCACGGCTCGTCGTAGAGGAGGGGAAAGATCTCCGTCCTCCACGTGCCCCATGCTGGTGCTACCAGCAGAACCATCCCACCCCGGGTCCTGATCCTCTCCAACGTTGGACGGATCAGACCCAGGGGTGGAAAGGCAAAAAGTAGACGGCTCGGCCACTCGAGCTCTGGGAGGAGTCCCACAACCCCCGGGCTGAGTAGCCTTCGTGGACAGCCCCCCAACCTGAGAGGCTGGCGTCCGTGGTTATCACCTTCCAGGACACTACAGCCCCTATCTTGACCCCTTCGGACAAGAAGGTCACCTGTGTCCACGGTTGGAGTGACAAAACACAGCGTGGTGACACTACCACTTTCCGAGAGCCCATGGAGTGCGGTATCCTCAGAGACCACATCCATCTCTGGAAAGGTCTCATGTAGAATCTGCCCAGCTGGATCAGGTGTATGGCCGAGGCCATGAGACCCGTAGCTTGCATGCATGTCCTGTACGTGACTTTGCGCCCTAGGCGCATGGAGCGCACACATGCCAAGAAGCTCGTTATCCTGTCCTGGGACAGGCGCGCCATCATCGTGGTGGAATCCAAGGATATCCCCACGAAGGTGGCTTGTTGGGATGGAATCAAAACGCTCTTCTGAGCGTTTATTGTGAACCCCAGGGACTGCAGGTGCGCAATGGCCATCTCCGTGTGCCGCGCTACCTCTTCCCTCGACTCCGCTGCCAGCAGCCAATCGTCTATGTACGTCGCCAGACACAGACCCTGCTGACGCAGCGGAGCTATCGCCGCCTCTGTGCATTTCACGAACACCCGGGGGCTCAGTGACATGCCAAAGGGGAGCACTGTGTACTCGTACACTTTGCCTTCGTAGCCGAAGCGCAGGAACTTGCGGTGCGGTGGATAGATTGGGACGTGAAAATAGGCATCCTTGAGGTCTATACTCGTCCACCAATCTCCATGACGTATCGTTTGCAACAACGTCGCCGTTGTGAGCATTCGAAAGTTGAAGACCTTCAGAAATCTGTTCAAACCCTTGAGGTTCAGAATAGGTCTTACGGATTGTGGATTTGGATTGTTCTTACCAGTCAGCTGTGACAGCTGTCCCCTTCAGCTTTGATTCCTGAAAAAACTGCTCCACCACCAAATAATAGGCCACACCCACTTCATCAACTACTTTAATTGGACACAGGTTTGTTTTATTTGTAAAATAAAGGAGCAGTGTGATGTCCAAAAAGTGTGTTATATAACTTTTAATATGTTGTTGGCTATGAATGAAAATCCGCCTATAGAGAAAAATAACAAAACGTCAAAAAATATAAAAAGCTGCTCCAATGGAAAGGCTATCATATTTGTATTTACTTATATTGGCCCAAAAAACAATTTAGTATAGGTAAGGTTTTGCCGACTTAGTGGTACCGATATCTGGTCTGGCCCAAGGACTAATTCTCGTATAATGTAATTCTGCCAGTAAGACCAAAAAACTTTAAACAGGTACCAAACCAGTCAATTTAATTTAACTCTGAGAGTGAACAAATGCAACCAACTGGAACCGTGAGGGTCAAGCTTGATGACAAATGACCTCATGACATACAGTTTTTAATTGATTATCAGTCTACTGCTAAAACACTGCAGTAGATGGGAAGAATGCAGGTCAGAGACGTAAGAGAGGAACAAAGGGAGAGCAAAATGGAAGACAGTGCTCATCTTTCCATGCCAAAGGTTAGAATGGTCCCTGCTGTCTCAAAGGTCATGTCATGTGCTTCTTTTCTCCCTTCCTTCCTTCCACCCTTCCTTCCTTGCTCTTTGACTTGGGCAGCACAGCATTTGGTTTCTTTTTTTTTTTTTTTTTTTGTATGTGTGTGCTAAATCCAAGTCACTTGTCCCTGGTATAATCCACAGGTATGTCCAAGGAAGAGCAAAGGTCTGAGACCCGCCTGACGACACCACCTGTCATCAGGCTGGGACGGCAGCCGGGTGAAAGCAGTTCATGAACCTGGTGGTGCTCCCCTTGATACTGCGGTAGGCCCCCTTGCCCGGCCGCGGTCGTTGTAGGGGGTTGAACAGTTTGTGACTTGGGTGGTGTTTGTCCTTTGACACTTTGCAAGACAAACGTCAAGATAAAGTGCCCCTACAATCATTGCACTTGTACACAACAGTTAAACATTGGTGAGGGTATTGCAAGTTGGCCCCCAATTAATTGGCAAAACACTTTTTAATGATAAGATAACATTAATATTTGAAAAAATAATGTTTAATGATGCTGCTGAACAGGAACGCAAGTATACAACGTTAGTTCCATTGATCCAAGCTGGAACACAATCGATTGATTGATCATTAAAATAAACATGCTCTGGAGTGGAAAGACACTCATCTGATCACTTAACACGGCAGCCTAGTTATAAGCTGTCAGATGGGTGGGACACTTTTGAGTGTGGGCCCTGATCCAGAAAAGGTTGAGAACCACTGTACTGTTTATCAAATAGCATGCAAACAGTATATAAACTGAGTCTCAGCGAGATACATTACCATATATTTGTTATTCTCACTGGATACAATTAAATACATAAACATTTTAATTAAATATGAAAAACAATATATGTTTGCATATTTTGCACCTATGTCATGCTTGGTGGGGGTTGAGCAGTGATGTAAAGTAACGACGTACATTTACTCAAGTACTGTACTTAATTAGAATTTTGAGGTACTTTTAGTTTAGTGCCTACTTCAAAGTTCTACTCCACTACATCTCAGAGGCAAATATGTTATTATTTGACAGCTTTATAATTACTAGTTCTGATTTAGGTTATTATTACAAAACATACTGTACATTAAGCACTTAAGCCTATTATATACTTAGGCTATAGGGCATAGCAGTGGCGGCCATTTTCTGGTTCCACTTCAAAATAGTCAATGCATTTTTCCCATTGACATTTCCAAAAATATTGATATCAATTATTTTAAGCCTAGAATCAAGCCATCCAGGGTCCTGGTGAATCATGACCATAAAACATTTGATTCTGTGAAAAAAACGTTTTTTGTAAACGGCAAAACAAAGGGTATTTATTAAATATAGTATATCATATAATTAAATATAAGATAAAAATAAATCACAGAAAAAAATGTTTTATGGTCATGATTCAGCAGGACCCTGGATGGCTTGATTCTAGGCTTAAATGAATTGATGTAAATATTTTTGGAAATGTCAATGGGAAAAATGCATTGAGTATTTTGAAGTGGAACCAGAAAATGGCCGCCACTGCTATGCCCTATTCGGAAATAGCCTATATATCGCATTGCAAAGCCTTGTGTAGTGAGCTTGTAGATCATTCTTAATGAGTACTTTTACTTTACGTTATTTGATGTCAAACAGTCAAAAAGTCGTGGTATTGCTCCTTTTACTTATGTAAAAATAAATAGGGCGTACTTCTTCCACCACTGCATTAGAGTTAGATGGCCACATGCATATGGTTAATGTTGGGGTATGGGATACTCATATTGCCTCTCTATTCTTGAATAATGTGTCATTCATACGCACTGTTATGGTTGGGTTATGCGGGGGACGCATTTTACAGTGTAGGCGGTTGGGGGTTGGTGGTGGTGATGCAGAGAGCTTTTGAAAGAGAACAAAAGCGATTTTGAAAGTGAATGACTGCTAATACACAAGTGGATTTGATGCATAGATGTGTAACAGAGACAGGCTCTGTGATGTAGTTTCATTGATATGCTGAGCTGCCTCCAACGGATTGACGTGCCTCATATAACAAGGCCCATGGAGGCATTGTGTGTGTGTGTGTGTGTGTGTGTGTGTGTGTGTGTGTGTGTGTGTGTGTGTGTGTGTGTGTGTGTGTGTGTGTGTGTGTGTGTGTGTGTGTGTGTGTGTGTGTGTGTGTGTGTGTGTGTGTGTGTGTGTGTGTTTGAGCATGTGCGTGCAAAACTATATATTTGTATGGTATGTAGGCCTTACTTAGAAATGTGTGAACATCCGCATTTGTGCATGATGTGGATTTCCCAGCGTATACTATCGGTGCATTATACGTGCTTCAGGTGTGTCTGTGTGCTTCAGTGTGTGTGTGTGTGCGTGTGCGCGTGCGCGTGCGCGTGCATGTGTGTGTGTGTGTGTTTGATTGAAGATGGCTAGTGTTTAAGTTCTATGATGTGGACCAGAGAGACGTTGCCCCAGCAGCAAACGGAGGCCAAAAATGGTTAAAGTGGGATGCTCCCCCCAGATGCCAGGCTGCAGCGTGTTGCCTAGGTAACAGTGGAGTTTGGCTGGCAGCCAGGGCCTGCAGTGTTGGTTGCCACTGCATTGAAGCCAACCTAAATATGCACCCATCACTCTTGCATGCTCTCTCTCTCTCTCTCTCTCTCTCTCTCTCTCTCTCTCTCTCTCTCTCTCTCTCTCTCTCTCTCTCTCTCTCTCTCTCTCTCTCTCTCTCTCTCTCTCTCTCTCTCTCTCTCTCTCTCTCTCTCTCTCTCTGCGTGTGGGATGTGTGTGCGTGCTCTGACGATATCAGTGCAGGACTTAGTATGCCACGGGGCCAGTGGTTTTGACGTCACGATCATCATTAATCTGCAACAGCCCCTTTCCACAGAACTCTTACAAGAATAAATCTACTGTAGCTACTCCCCTGCATCCTGTCCTGGTCAAAGATTTATATAATTGCTATGGTGCTACATCTTTCCCAATTCCAAGTATGGTAAAATCCTGAGTGTTAATTCATTCAATTCTTTAAATATGATCGTTTTACCCTTAGCTTGTATATCATTGATGTCTGACATGGGTTCTCATGGCAGCAATAATTTCATACAAAAGCTGACTTTTTCAGTCAAAAGTAGAAATGCTTTGTAAACCCTCGAGGCTCGAGTGTGCCGTTAGCTCACTGGGTCGGCCTTCGACCACAAAACACCAAAAGCTGGAGTCTTTCCCCTTCAACTTCCTGTCTCTCTGCATAACCTTAAAGCAAAAAATAAATAAATACAAAATAAATCTGAAAGCTGCCCAAAACATATCCAGTAAAATGCATGGTAAACGACCCAAAAGTTCCTTCTATAAATTAACACATTAAGACCTGAGGCCGATTCTACAAATGCCTTCTCCCACTTTTCGTTTCATACCGTTTACGCTGATCGTTTTAGAGCTGTAGAAGCCTCCACGAGGACCCGGATGTAAACAATGGGTGTCTAACGACTGGAACAATAATATTTCTAACACGATAAGCCATTGCAGAGTGATCGCCCGTAGAAAATGGCTGGTTTTCACCACTGTAAAAAAGTATGGCGATATGGACCTTTTTTCTCCAAATCATGCGTCATACATTTGAATGAAGCAGTATCGAAACATACGTGTGATATGACTACATAACCATATATTCTCTACATTATTTATAGGCCTAGGGAATGCGAGAACAAGATAGTCCTGTGTTGCATTGATCGGTCATGCTGCACATGTACAAGCGCCTCAAGGCTACTGCCGCCCATCACGGCATGTGCTCGTCAGCTCCTTTTAAAACAATGTGTGGCTCAGCTTGCAAAACCAATCGAAACGTTTGTCATGCCCCTGCTGGTTTTTTATTTTGTCAAAAAAGCGTCTCAAAAAAGAGTCTCTCCAAGCATCTTGAAGTCCGCTTCCATGTGGTCTCCTTCTATAGAGAGGAATGGGAAGGGAAGAGAAGAGAAGAGAAGAGAAGAGAAGAGAAGAGAAGAGAAGAGAAGAGAAGAGAAGAGAAGAGAAGAGAAGAGAAGAGAAGAGAAGAGAAGAGAAGAGAAGAGAAGAGAAGAGAAGAGAAGAGAAGAGAAGAGAAGAGAAGAGAAGAGAAGAGAAGAGAAGAGAGAATAATGAGATGAGGAGAGCCACATGGGCGAGCCTCAGGCTCATGTGAGCAATGAGGCCCCCGACCAAACGTGGGACACATGTCTACGTGTCCATAGAACCCTGGGGTCTCAGAGGGGCTTCTTCTCAGAAATGTGTGCACGCGTATTTTGCACGTGCAGCCTTTGATATGCGTGAACACTAGAAGCATCCACAAAACAGGCAGTGAAACTTTACATGTGACGCTCCCACCAGTACCATGAGCTAAACATTTATCTCCATGATTGATTGATTGATTGATTGATTAATTGATTGATTGATTGATTGATTGTCCATTGATTTACCTACCTACCTACCTACCTACCTACCTAGTAATTACAGCCTTGTAGAGGAGGTACAGTATTAGAGTAGAGTTTGTGACACTTCACTCACACTTAACTCTGCATGCAGCTTTAACATTTTCATCATGAAAGTCTTCTCATTGCAGACTATTTCATTTCTTCTTCTTCTTCTTTTTTGGTCAAAGCTAGCCTCTTTCTTTCCACGCTTGTCACGCAGAATCACATGCAACAGTTCCGGTGGCCGTAAATTTGAATTGCCACTCTTGACGGATGGGACAAAGGTCTGTGCTCTACAAGACACCCCATAACCTAATGGCCCTCATCACATGCCTTCAAATTCACTGTGACCCCAATTTTATCCTCCCCTGTCCTGTTCTCTTTGGAAAGCCCGCGTCAGCAGTAATGGGATGTGACGGATGTTTGGGGACGGGGCCGTGTGAGAGAGGGACCCGGTGTGGTGCCGTATATGGCTAGACCATGGGAAGAGGAGAGAGAACCAGGCTACAAGCCTCTCTCTCTCTCTATCTCTCTCTCATGCACACACACACACACACACACACACACACACACACACAGACAGACAGACAGACAGACAGACAGACAGACAGACAGACAGACAGACAGACAGACAGACAGACAGACAGACAGACAGACAGACAGACAGACAGACAGACACGCACACACATACAAAAACACCTGCATGCATGCACGCATACACACGCACGCACCCACGCACCCACGCACGGACGCACGGACGCACACACACACATTTTAACTATTTATGTCCACGTAGAGAGCAACAGTAAGATACATACTGGGGGTAAGAACTCACACATGCACATACACACATAGACATGAATACTGTGTGTGTGTGTGTGTGTGTGTGTGTGTGTGTGTGTGTGTGTGTGTGTGTGTGTGTGTGTGTGTGTGTGTGTGTGTGTGTGTGTGTGTGTGTGTGTGTGTGTGTGTGTGTGTGTGTGTGTATATAATGTATATAAATTTACATTCAAACAGACAGACACGTGCGCACAATACACAGACATGTAATGTGTTGCACATGCACACACACATATATATACACAGTTCCCACTCAAACATCTCCTCCTCCCGTTCCCTGCCCCCTGCTCCCTGCCCCCTGGTTCTCCCATCTCCCTCCCTATAGCTGCTTCTCCCCAGCCTTGCACCTCCCCTCTGCTCCCACCCTTTTGTTTCTGGGATTTCTTTCCTGGAAACCTGGCCAAGGAATGCTGCCGGCAGAGTCCTCCCGCTTCCACCCATCAGGCGTTCCGCTGCAGAGGCATTGTGGGTGGGATTGGAGCGACCATGCGGGCTCAGGGCCAAGGAAGTGAAGTAGGATGTGTTCACAAAAGTTGAGCTGCTTCTATTTATGATCAATTAAATGTCAAAATGCCAGGGCTGCCTACTCTGTGTCTCCAAACCTCTGAGGATTCATTTCAGCAAACAGATACGTACCAACCGTGGTTCTTGGCCAGCAGGGTTACCTGACACACAAAGACACATTTGTTGCTGCAGAACATTTTGGCCGCTCAACATTCTGCAGGGTTCATTATCGATTTTCTTCAGAACATACAGTCGTCCAGCACTGTGTACTGTATGCCTTCAAATACATCAATGCATATCCAAGATATCACATGTACTAATTTTCCAACAAAGAAACTCTCTGAATGCCAATCATATTAATGTTACTGTCAGGCACAAACCTTGTGTCTCCATATTTCATCTTATTATATTTTCCATGAATTAAAGGTAGGGTAAGTGATATTTTTTGGTTAAAACAAAAAGTATTTTGTTAAAAGGTTAAAACACTATATTCTGATAGTAATCATTGCTATAGAGTGTTTGTTCAGTAACAGGAGTCTCCCTGTCTCTCCAGCTCTTTAATAAACAGAAAATACATTTTCCGGTAGGTGTCAAAATCTCAGCCAATCAGGAGAAAGTACCCATTTTTAAGCTTAATTTGTATAGTGTTCCAGTTCCAATTTTGTCTGCTAATTTCTTAGTGTCATCACTTCCAATTTCACTTGTTTAATCTGTATCCTGATTGAGTTCTCTGTCCTGGTTGGATAAAATTGGAAATGAAACTGAAACTGAAACGAAAATGCATTTTCTGTTTAATAAAGAGGTGGAGAGACAAGGAGACTCCTAATACTGAACAAACACTCTATAGTAATGAGTACTATCAGAATATAGAGCTATTTAACACTTATTTTAACCAAAGCAAATCACTTACCCTACCTTTAATTCCCACGATCGATTGGCGACCTGCCCACCACCACGGAGTCTATAGGTTTCAAGTGGGCTGGGGTGACACCTCCCAGCATGGAATGATGAGTAGGATGAAGGCTCTTATGTCCTCCCGGTGGGGGCTCCTCACTGGCAGGTAGGGTGCAACAGCAGTGGCAAAGAGTGGGAGGAATTAATTAATTGGCATAACAACTAAATTGTGGAGAAAAAGGGGTACAAATTATTGGCTACTCTAAATTTAAGAAATCATTAATTAATTAATGCTGTTTTGCCATATGACAGTGTCACACAAAAGTAGTGAAAATAGCCAATCTACAAGCTCACAACGCGTCACCATGTGACTATAATGACATGCCTAAACTAGGGACACCAGGTTGAAAGTGGTTAAGTCTTGTCTGTGGGTTTTAAAAATATTTCACCAATGAAAACTAACTAGAGCTTGTGACTAAGTAAATAATAATCCATACAGGTTCTTTTTTTTTTTCATTTCCTGAAAAGTATTGGTTATTATGGATATACTAAGGTTTCCGCCCAACAACAATGATATGAGGCAGTTGTGTCACCTGGATGAAATCATTCCACATACTATTTACTCTACATGGGCAAGCCTTTCAAGTTCTAAATCCAGTGCAGTGACGTTTTCTGTGCAAAAATCTTTTTTTTTACCGGTAAGCATCTCTGCCGGTGCTGGCTGGCTCTGAGGACTGCGCTGTTTGAAGCCTGGACACACTGCCTGTAATTTTGAAAGTGATTAGTGGTGACAGAATTGCTCATTTAGAAATGACAACAAACAGCTTCTTCTTTCTTTCTTTTTTTCTTCTTCCCGCCACACAATGCGTATTTCCCAGGAACGATGACAAAGGCTGTCTTTCACATCACTCCAGATCTGCATGGTTTGGTCTACATTCCTCCCTGCGTTTAATGAGGGAAGGAGAAGCTATAGATTACAGAAGGTGGGAGGGGTTGGGATGGACACAGGCGTGTGCACGCGCGCGCGCGCGCACGCACGCGCACGCACGCACGCACGCACGCACGCACGCACGCACGCACGCACGCACGCACGCACGCACGCACGCACGCACGCACGCACGCACGCACGCACGCACGCACGCACGCACGCACGCACGCACACACACACACACACACACACACACACACACACACACACACACACACACACACACACACACACACACACACACACACACACGCACTCTCTCTCAAATAGACACACATGCACACACATAGACACACACAGACGGAGGGAGAGAGGACATTTGGACTGATGGCTCCAGCCACCACCTCCAGTGAAAGGAGCTGTGTGTGGTGGTCGTGGGGTATTCTGGGGTGGGGGCATTCTCCTCACAAGGCTTTGTGTCCCATCCAAGGAGAGCACAAGTTCACACAGACACAAAGGAGAGACTTGGGGAGAAAAAAGGAGGGAAAGTGAGGGTGGACAGCTCTCTCTCTCTCTCTCTCTCTCTCTCTCTCTCTCTCTCTCTCTCTCTCTCTCTCTCTCTTCTCTCTCTCTCTTTTTTCCAACTTCAAAGGGCCACTCTAACATTTGAATGCCAGTCGCCCGCGATTCAGACGTTCGGGCATTTTTCAGAAATGTGGCGGCCACATTATGAAGGCCCTCTCCTCCGAAGGCAAGCATCTTTGCTTTGAAGTTTTTTTAACTGTGACATTTATGATTTTGTATAAAAGTGATGCTGATTAATAAATGCTATAGATGCATTGGATTTATATGGTCCAAGCGTTTTGATTAAGGTTTTTTGTCCTGCAAATGAACCTTTATGACTATGGCAGAAGTTTACTGCAGTGTACTGTATCCTACTCCATCAGCCAGTGAGGCCAGGGTGAAGAGTGCATTCTGACTGGCAATAGTTCATTTTAGGTTACAAAACAGTGCATATAAGTTCACAGTCACACATAAATGAATCTTGTATATCCTGCGGATATTATGGACCATTTGTACAGGGAATTCACCCACTGCCAGGCCCTCTATTCTTCCTTCCCCACTCTCTGCGCTATCGCGTTACATAGAAAATAATTGACTGTTTCCTTTTGGGATGAGAAAAAAAGCAACTGTAATACACAACGTCCATCTGCTAATGCTCCATTTAGCCTTTCCAAGAAAGCAGGCCATCTTGAAATAGAAACATGCGGAGTGCATGGTCGGAACAGTGTTTGCATTATCGTCCGGGTGAGTGGTGTGTGTGAGTGTCTCTTATCGAATATGCTCCCATTAGTAGACTGGGATGAGTGGGTTTCATATCCTCACACACACACACACACACACACACACACACACACACACACACACACACACACACACACACACACACACACACACACACACACACACACACACACACACACACACACACACACTCACACACAGGTGCATGCATGCACATGCACAGAGACCTACGTGCAGGTGCCGAAATTGCACTCACAGCACATACTTCATTTAGCCTATACTTTGTTGCGTGGCGTGGAGTTGAGTGCCAAAAATAGACGATCTTTAAGCTCACGATGCAACGCAGTGCGACACGTTGTATAAATCAGGCCATACATGCGTGCACACGCGCGCGTGAGAGAGAGAGAGACCATCTAGTACCCGTACTACACTTGTTGCTAATGAATGGTTGTGAGACGGGAAGCATTTCCTCCTTTTTGGCTGCTCATCTTG
>NC_137614.1:28858073-28873073 GCF_963280865.1 Gymnoscopelus braueri | reverse complement strand
GGGATTGAGACTGAGAGCATGTCAGCAGACCAGCAAGGAGTGAGTTGCAATGATCGAGCCTGGGGATGACTGAGGCTTGGATAAGGACTCCTTGGTGAAGAAAGGTCTGATCCTACTACTCTCGCCACCACTTGTTCAATGTTCTCTCTGTGAGAAGTCAAGCTATAAGGATTGATTGATTGATTGATTGATTGATTGATTGATTGATTGATTGATTGATTGATTGATTGATTGATTGATTGATTGATTGATTGATTGATTGATTGATTGATGTACTTTATTTAGTAAGACATGAGAAACAGTACATGGAAGTACAATTCACAATACAAGGTCTACTATACTTGGTAACTCATGAAAGCACTGAGCTTATTTAAAATGAGTTCCCATGCACACAAATCATGATGACATATAAGAGACAGACAGATATACACTACTATACAGAACGTCATACGATCAGCTTACTTAATATGCACTCACTGAAAAAAGCAGGTCTACAAGCTCACAATTAAAATGAATTAATTAATAATAATTTAAATAAATTAGGCGTAAGCGAAGCTAAAATTTGTGCGAGCCTGCTTTTCTGACCAATAAAAGTTAAATATGAGGCCATGTGATGGTGGCATGGTGAGTTTGTTGATGGCCTTCAAGTTATGACACATGACACATTTTCTCACCCCCTCTTCCTGATCATAAATAATGTCAGTATTATGAACTCTAACAGAGTGAGCTTGAAGATGTGCCTTTAATTAAAGTGCTATGCCTGCATATTAGTTTTGTGGACATCTGTAATGTGACTTTGGATAACATGAATTTATATGGTTTATTTTATTTGAGCATTTATTTTAATTTCTATCAACCTCTTCTTGAAGACTGCTTGAAGAATATAATGCAGTTTGACCTCCTTTTTTGCTCTGCCGTCCGTAGCAGTAATCATTATGGCTGACTGCTAATGCTAATAAGATTAATTTGATAGCCAGGGAGAACAATATCTCATACCAACGTCTCCAGGGTTAGCAAACATTTATCTCCCTCCGTGCAGCCTACATGTAATCATTTATCCATTATTTATTTCCATTATTTATCAATATACACCATTACTCATTCATTCTTATTCAGAGCGATACATTTCTTAGAAAGAGCAGCCCCCCCCCCCTACACACACACACACCCCCCAACCCCCCACCCAACAGCGCAATAAATCCAATTGCGCTATCTCAAATGATCAAAGATAAGATGTTTTAATATCGGCAAAAGATTAATTTGTTGTCGGTTGCCTCGTTGGTTATTTTCCACACGTGAATTCAATTCATCACTTCAGTAATTGCATTTGAATTAGCGAGCGCATCGCCGGGCGTTAATGCGTGTGCATGTACAAATGAAAACAGAGAGGACGTGAACATACATGGCCATGTTTCTTCCGCCTGAGTGGCATACTAATAGTGATGCTGCGGCTGTGGCTCTGCCCGTCCCAGCCCCTTGCTCTCCATCATGTAGACCTCTGATACTTAATCCCCATGTGGTAATGAGCTGGGGGAGGAAGTAATGAACTGGGAAGGCTGTGTGTGTGTGTGTGTGTGTGTGTGTGTGTGTGTGTGTGTGTGTGTGTGTGTGTGTGTGTGTGCGTGCGTGCGTGCGTGCGTGCGTGCGTGCGTGCGTGCGTGCGTGCGTGCGTGCGTGCGTGCGTGCGTGCGTGCGTGTGCAGGGGCGTGCTGGGACCAAAATTCAGCTCTGGGATTTTCCGAACCGGCCCACCGTTTTGTCAACGCTCTTGTTGCTGTAATACTTTTTATTGGTTAAATAGTTACCAACCTGGCGTCCTTATTTTGGGGCATGTTATTTTAGGCCAAAATTAAAAAGAAATTGAATATGATCTACAAGCTCACAACGTGTGGCATCGTTGCACGTTCTGAGCTTGTGGAGCTGCTATTTTTGCTACTTTCGTGCGACACTGTCATACATAGAATAGGACATTTATTATATGAAATATGGAGATACAATGTTCCTGCGTGACAGTGACGTTATGTGTGCTTGTGTGTGTCTATCGGGGATTAGGGAGGGGGTGGTAGTGGAGGTGGTGCAGGGTGGTGCAGGGTGGGGTGGGGGTGGGGAGCAGTTGGTAGGGTCGTGGGGGGAGCAAGATGGTGGGAGTGTGAAGAGGAGAAGGAGGAGGGAGCAGGAGGGAGGAAGCCACTCAGCCTCCTCTCTGCTGTGTAATCTGCACATGAGGGCGGCCTGCACAGCAGCTAAGATGATTGTTATGTCACAATTAGGGTCCTGGGTCACTGACAGATAGACTACAACCCCTTTTACACACACACACGCGCACACACACACACACACACACACACACACACACACACACACACACACACACACACACACACACACACACACACACACACACACACACACACACACACACACACACACACACACACACACACACACACACACAGGGCTGGGCACTATCAACATTATATCAATATTGTGATATGAGACTAGATATCATCTGGGATTTTGGATATTGTAATACACTATCATAATATGGCATATGTGTTGTCTATTCCTTTAATCACTTAACCCATTTTGGGAGGGAACCCATATTTGTATACCTTTCAGGACAGGAACCCCTGTTGCTACAGTATGCACAGTATATAGCAACATACATTTTTGGTTGGAGAGTGTGCCAGCACTCTCCCAAGGAACACGTTTTAAATGTGAAGAATGTGGGCGTGCACTCCTCTTCATATAAATAGGGGGGCGTGGCTATGGAAAAAGGGGGCGGGTTTGCTAAAAAAGGGTCTGAAACGCATCATGATTGGTTGGCCGTCCACCGATTGGTTGTGATATTGCCCTGACAACCAACAACAACCAATAAAACCCATGACTGTCCCTTCGGGCTATAGAATCTATATCCTCCTGGAGATGGGAAAACTTTGCTCGCAGCCATGTGACCATGCAAAAAAACTACGCTGGCCATTCGCCGCACACGCAAAGCCAGCACACTTCGTGTGGCTCGAGCAGCTGCAGCAGCAGCAGAGAGAGAGAGAGAGAGAGACTCAATTTGTTCCGTATTTTCATAAACATCCCCCCTTGTTCATCAACACTGAATTCAACAGTAATGAATAAAATAAAACACAAGGAGAAGGCCAGTAAGTTTGTCGTAGGACCCAGGTTGGATCTCCTGTGCCATTATGTTCAGTCTGCGCTCTGCTGGCCGCACTGTTGGCGGTGGTGTAAAGTAACTAAGTACATTTACTCAAGTGCTGTACTTAAGTCCAATTTTGAGGTATTTTTACTTTACTGGAGTATTTCCCATTTTCCGTACTTTTACTTCTATTACAAGGTTCATGTTCCCCCCAGACTATGGATGCTGGGGTTCAAGTGGTTGAATTAACACTGAGGATGTTGCTGTGTATGGATGTACTATAAATGGGGACATTAAGTACAGCGTGTTACATGCTGTACAACGCAAAACCTGACTCGTGCACAGACAAATACCACACACAACCACACCCCACGCTCCCACTTACAGCGTGACCTTCAACCCTTTGCTGGTAGGATACGGTGGATGGTTGGTTGCCCCGGTAACCCTGAGGCGCCGAGTCAGGATTTAGAAGGCGTTTTTTAGAATCGGCCTCAGGTCTAAATGGGGTTAAGCCCTATTTTATACTTAAATATAGACAATTTCTAATTGTCATCTGTCACAGTATGATACTATCGTAAAAGTTTCTATATTGGTATTTAAACACACATACACAAGCATACAAACACACATATGACGCACGCATACGCTTATACATGCAAATGAATACACACATCTATTGTTAACCACTTAAATCCTCTTGACTTAGTAAACTGGACCTCACATATGGCTCTGTTACTTGGACCGCTTTTTCCCCGTCTACACCAAATCTCTTTATCCAAAAATATAGCCGATCTACAAGCTTGCAGATCGGCTATTTTTGGCTCATGTTCCCCCCAGACCATGGATGCTGGGGTTCAAGTGGTTGAATTAACACTGAGGATGTTGCAGTGTATGGATGCACTATAAATGGGGACATTAAGTACAGCGTGTTACATGCTGTACAACGCAAAACCTGACTCGCGCACAGACAAATACGACACACAACCACACCCCACACCCCCACTTACAGCGTGACCTTCAACCCTTTTGCTGGTAGGAATACGATGGATGGTTGGTTGCCCCGGTAACCCTGAGGCGTCAAGTCAGCAACCCTCAGAGGACGCAACTGCTGACCTAGCAAAACACACACACACACACACACACGCACGCACGTCCACACGCACACTAACCCAAACAATCCTACAATCACACATACGTACATATTCCTCATGGCCTCCAATCCCACACGTGTGCACATGCACACGCACACACGCACGCACGCACAGGTGCATGCACAAAAGGATACACAGAGACACACACAACAACCATGTCCCCCTTTGCTGAATGCCCTCATTGAACCTGACACCCCCTGATTCAATGATCGTCTACTGGTCACCCTAGGGGCTTTGCTGGGGGCGTGTGTGTGTGTGTGTGTGTGTGTGTGTGTGTGTGTGTGTGTGTGTGTGTGTGTGTGTGTGTGTGTGTGCGTGTGCGTGTGTGCGTGTGCGCGTGTGTGTGTGTGTGCATTTTGCTGCGGTGCGTATACTGTATGACATCTGACATGATTGCATGCATGAGTGTACACGCTTCCACGTATGTGCGTCTGCGTGTGCTTGTGTACACGTATGACGGGAGGGGGAAGGAGAGTCGGACAGCAAACGAACAAAGGGCCCCTTGAAGAGGCAGTTCCTCGGCCACGTGTGACATAAGCCTTGGGCTAACAGCCTATCGCTGTCTAAACACACACAAACACACACTGAGTGTTCATTCAGCAGTGATCGTTTATGTATGTGTGTGTGTACTTACTTGTGAGGGCCAAATGACCCCACAAATAGTCTATAGAAATAGACATGGTTGGGACTGTTTTCCTTGTCCTCACGAGAGAAATGTCTGTTTTATGGTCATTTTTAGAGTTAGATCTACAGTTAAGAATAGATTCAGTTTGGGGTTAGGACTGGGCATTTAGAGGTTAGGTTTAGAGTTTAGGATCAGAGTTCTGCCAGATTTATACTTAGTTACGTGTCTCTTTCATGGATCGAAAATAGCCGCTGGTTGTCTGGGTCGATGGGAAGCTATTGTTGTTAGTAGCATAGCTCTCACGGTCCAACAACTCTAGGCTAGTTCCGGTGGCCTACGCGACCTGGACGCTCTTTGTTGTTGAATTAGCTTTGCTAGTCACATTAGCTTTGGAAAACTGTTGCTCTGGTGGTAACTGGGCCAGGGTGCTGGTGGACATCTCCAGAAATTAGTAGATATAGGAAGATTATAGTCGTACGATCCATACGTCCTTTCGGGGGTTTATTCTTACGATCCGGGTTTGAGGTCAAAGTAGAGTGAATGGCTGTAGTTCCGAAGCCTAGTTGTTTACTCTCTGTGCCTTCATGCAGGTAGAAATCGCTATGGAATTGCTGAACATGCTTCTCCATCTCCATGTAAATTCTGTGGTGATTTAAGGTACAAATCCGTAATTCACTCTTAGCAGAGGTTCTGGTGAGAATAGTAGGAGCAGGAGCTTTCTGAAATGGGACTGTCCATGTTGACGCCGGATGTGCTCTGGTATTGCTCTGGTAATGCAAAGTGCAAGTGTTGAGACTCAAGCCTAGGAATCAGAGATTGGACCCCATATCACACAATAGCAACAAAAAAGATAATCTTCTGTATGTTACAACTGTCACATTCTAGGTCTTGTGTAAGGCATGCAAGTATCTTTTGCAAGCGTTTCCTTTATTATACCCTTTCAAACTGAACTAGTTGAAGTGTATTTCAAACAATAGATGAAGTCATATTGCCCTCCCCTATTGCGAAAAACGTAATTCCGAAAAGTGTTAGACAATTTGGCACCCATGAAAACAGTCAGGATTAAAGCCCGCTCGGCGCCATGGATAACCCCGGACATCCAGACTACTATGAAGGTCAGAGACAAAAGTATTTCTGAGTTTGGCAAAAGCCGTGCTGAGCGGGATCAGTTCAATAGTGAATACCTCATAAACCGTACCGATGAGCTAGAAAAAACGAAGAAACATCCTTCGCAACAAGGTAACTGGCATGATAAAAAAACGGGGTCATCCCTATGTTCCCCGGGTTCTATGTTTCCCACTAGGGTTAGGGTTAGGGTTTGGGTTAGGGTTAGGGTAGGGTTAGGTAAGCGGGGAACATAGACACGCTCCCATAACAACTGCAGAAAAAAACTACTACCATGAAAAAGTTGATGAAAACATAAACAAAGCGCGGGAGCTCTGGAAGATATTTAATCAGATAACTTAGGCTGTAGTAAGAAACTGAAAACCAGATCCGCAAACATTAAAATCAATTCGGATGGCATGCTCATTACAGATAAGCTGGATGTGGAAAATCACCTTAACAACTTCTTTACAACCATACTGTAGCAACCACACTGGTTAACATACTGCCCTCTCATTCTGGGCTATATGGGGTAAAGCACATCCAAGCATTCTACAAAAATGCAGGTGTAAGCGAAGATGACTTTAAACCCACCATGGTGACAACTGATGATGTGTTTAAAAAACTGAGCGCCCTACGACAAAACAAGGCCACAAGCCACGGCAACATCCCCTCCAAATTTCTCAGAGACGCAGCCCCCTCTATTGCCCCAATTATTGCCCACATTAACAAACCTCTCCATCAGCCAGGGGCACGTCCCCCAAGATTTCAAACTAGCGAGAGTCACCCCTCTGTACAAAAAAGGAAGCAAATTAGACCATGGCAACTACCGCTATGTTTCTATTCTATGCTCAACCTCGAAAGTTATAGAGAGGTTAGTATATGAACAGGTTGAAAAGTACCTCAATGAAAAAAAACTAATGTTCAAATTCCAATCTGGCTTCAGAACATCTCACTCCACAGACACATGCCTACTCTATTTGACCGACTACATCAAACGTGAGGTGGACTGTGGTAAAGACAGAGACAGCCTTTCCCACTTTACCTTTATAGACTCACATGTTCCATTATATTTCTCATGATTACATATTATTTTCTGTTTACCATATGCTACTTTCTGTTTATCATATTCTGCTTATTTCATGCTGCAGCAAATTCACCATTCCAATGTGTTACTATTGCAATATATTCACTATATATCTAAATATCAAATTTGTTCTACTGCTATGCCACCAGAATGTGGAGTGCTCTACAGGTATTAAAAAAAGTGTGACTCCTTACCTTACTTCAAAGCCGCTCTAAGAGCACCTACAGGTGGCTGCAAATTGTAACTGGCCCCTGTAAAAAGTAAAAAGTCTAAGCTCATCACCGGAAATCATCCCCCACCCACCCCCAACTGTTTACTTTACATAACTTTCTTTCATATGATGTTTTTTTTGCATATTATTGTTTATTGTTGTTTGTGTTGTTTGTCTTTAAAGGTCCCGACATGTACAATACAATACATTGCTGCTATGCTCAGGCACCTTAGTTTAGTTTTTTTTAGTTTTTTTTTAATTATCTCAGGTAATTTGTAAATATGTAGATAACTTGTCTGGCCTTCTGTTGCTCTCTTGTTTTGATCTCCTTCCCACTTGCCCCCCACCCTCTTCTTCTCCCCCCCCCCTCTTCTTTCTATGGAAACTAACGTTGCGATGGGAACGATGTACAAAAAATAATTTCACCCACTTTTTTACCTTGTAAACCTGTGATGTGACAATAAAACTGATTCTGATTCTGATTCTGATTCTGAATTGAATACACAGGACCTTAAAGGGTCTACACCATGAAAATCACTTTTTTCTTGTTTTTTTGTATTTTTTGGGGTCCCCAGTGTCTCTTGTACCCTAAAAAATGTTTTTTTTTAAAAATTCAGTCATTCCTTCTCATTTCATGGATTTCCAGAATGGGCGAGTCTGAACAGGCGATCTCAGAATGGAAATGTTTATGATGTCACTTGATTATTGATGGCAAACCCAATGTTAAATGAAAAGTGCCCGAATCGCTCCGAAACTTTTTCTACCCCCCCTAAGTGGGGGTCTACGAACAAATACTTCGGGCTCGGATTTTGGCTCCGCCCCCCGGAAGTGGGTGAAACAGGCACCTCAAACACTTGGTGGAATTGTTCAAAAATGTTCAAAGTGTTTTTTTTTTCGATTTTGTATTTTTCTTAGATGCTTCTTTTTATGCAGAATTTTTCCATTTTTTTTCCTTTTTTTTAATAATTTTTTTAAATATTTTTTTGTATTAACAGACAGAATTGCTCAGTAGCCCCCCCTGCCCAAGAGGACGTTTTGGTATTGCAGCTGAAAGCGCTGTATAAGCCAGAGACAATTGACTTGGGATGAGTATATCTGAGTGATGATTTAGGCTCAAACCTTTTGAAAAAGGTTTGAGGGACATACACCATATGATATTAAATATCAAATATATTTTTTAAATTCATGGTGTAGCTCCTTTAATGGAAACAAGCGCTGAGGGCTTATCTGGGTCATCCTTTTAACATTCTTTTGTATAAATCTGTGCCACGTGCCTTGCTTTTGCAAACTGTTAATTAAGTATTCAATCAATCAATCAATACCACTTACAACATCTTTGGGAGGTGTTTTTGTGTACTTTTTACAGGACACTGCTCAAACCTGATCAAATTGCCCTATAGTTTCTGCGTATCCATTTTCACCTGTTCATTTTCTCTTGTGTCAACTGTCACAGAGTCAGTATCCCCTGGGTCCACCTGTTACCTCATGTCAAGCTGGGACCCCCGACATAAACAGAACAGCACTGTGTATAGTCACACCTGGCCAAACTGCTGCCACTGTAACCTTCAAAACCCACAGACCTCCTGAATCCCTTTCTGTTTCCCTGCCTTCTAAGACCCCTCTTTCTTTCTTTCATGGCCTGTCTTTCTGTCGTTTACCCTCATTCTCGCTCTGTTTCTCTCTCTCACCTAGCGCGCGCACACACACACACACACACACACACACACACACACACACACACACACACACACACACACACACACACACACACACACACACACACACACACACACACACACACACACACACACACAAACACACCTTACAGCACATCTGGTGGGCTGTAAGGGCCCAGCAGATGTGCTTGTCATCATTATCTAAATGTAATTTATGACATGACTGGTTACGTCCATGTCATTCATCATGACATTGAACCGCAGGTAACAAAGACTTCTTTCTGTGAGTGATGGCAGACATGACACATCAGTCACTGCATGCTCTAAATATACCCTCTACCTGAACAGCCCTAGCCAAAAGGAATTGGATCATTTCTTTTTTAATTACTGTACTACTGCTGCATCACTGGATTCTATCTTCTTAAAGCAGTCGGGTGGATGTAATTTGTGTGACTTACAATATATACAGTAAGTAACTGATTCACTATATCTAAAATGGTTCCTCTTTTTCACACGATTAAGTCTAGCAAGATAATACAACACAAATTTATCTGAAGACATTTCGGTAGCACTTGCTATGCATCCCATGTGTATAACGCATTATACACATACTTATAAGGCATTGTAATCTGATCATAATCCTTTATAATCATATTTATAAGAGCTTATAAATAATCATAAGGCTTTATAACCATAACCATAACACATTATAAAGCTTGTTATAATGACTTATAAGTTCAAGTATAAATGCATTGTATTATGCTTATAACACGTGATGATTACAGTTATAAATATTAATAACAACGTATAACGCAATTATAACACATTATACAGCATGTTATAATGACTTATAATGTCAAGTATTATAATACTTCATAATTGCTACCCACTTGGTAACACTTGCTATGCAACCCAAAATGTATTCTCATAGTTATAATCCATTATAATCAATCCTTTATTATCACTGCTATAATGCATTATAATCACAGTTACAATGCATTATAAGTGCTAATAAGGCATTATAACAGTGATTAAAATGCGTTATAACAGTGAGCATAAGGCATTTTATACGTTACAATACAACATTATTAAATGATCATAAAGTAACAAATGGCCACTTATAATGACTTATGATCATAGTGTAATGCATTATAACAGTAATTATAATGCATTATAACAGTGATTTAAAGGCGATAAAAATGTAATAATAACACCTTTTAAAATGATCATAATGTCACAAATGTTCACTTTATAATAACTTATAATCACAGTATAACGCCTTATAAGTGATAATAAGGCACTATAAACGTGATAATAAAGCCTTATAAAATGATCATAAAGTAACAAATGACCACTTATAATAACTTATAATCGTACTATAATGCATTATAATAATGCATTATAATGGTTATGACAAATTATAACAGTGATAATAAAGCTAGATAATAATAATATAATGGATTATAACTATGATAATTAATTTGGGATGCATAGCAACTGTTATCAATTTGGCAGCAATTATGAAGTATTATAACACTTGATACTTATAAGTCATTATAAAAGGCCTTATAATGTGTTATGGTTATGGTTATAATAAAGCATTATGAGTATTTATGAGCTCTTATAAATCTGATTATACAGGGTTATGAGCAGATTATAATGCCTTATAAGTACGTTCATGATGCGTTATACACATAGGATGCATAGCAAGTGCTACCGACATTTTTATTGAAAAATATGTTTTTGTCCTTTCTCCCCTTTGTATCACCTTTATTTCCTTCCGCACATTCTATCACCCCCCCCTCCCCTCATTAGTTGTAATTGAATAAGAACTTAAGCGTGGTGATTAACCACTTAACACCCAAGCTTGTTGTGAGCTTGAACCTCAGCAAGCTTAACCACTTAGACCCCAGGATCCATATATTCTGAGGGAAAACTTTCCGCAGGAAAATAGCAGATCATCAAGCTCACAGTGTTCCGCATCAGCTTGTCGATCGGCTATTTTCAGCAAAGATATATATATAATGCAGAGTGAGAACTGAAAAGTCACTATAGCATAAAGCACTGAGGGACACCAGACAACCCTATAGGGTGGGTGTAAGTGGTTAAACCGTACTAATCCTCATTCCATGCTCCATCCCTCCATGGAGGAGCAGGTTCATTCATGATGGGGGTGGGGGGTGGGGGGGATAGGCATTTGCTTGGATAGGATAGGGATCCACTGAGCAGCATAGAGATAGATATTCATTAGTAGGAGGTCAGCCCTGTGGTGCCAATGCAACAGAAAACCCATTAGCCCCTGTAGCCATCTCTGGGAGACTCCAGCCTTCTTTTTCCCTATGTCTCTCTCTCTCTCTCTCTCTCTCTCTCTCTCTCTCTCTCTCTCTCTCTCTCTCTCTCTCTCTCTCTCTCTCTCTCTCTCTCTCACTCACACACACACACCATTCCCTATTACATACCCTCTTTCTATCTATCCCCATGACCTCCGTCCCTCCCGTAACACTCTCTCCTTATTCCTCTATTCCAGGCACTAATTGCTAAAAGATGTAGCTTGGCTGTTTCTTTAATAGAGCTCATCCATGGAGAGGAGGCGAGAGAGAGAGAGAGAGAGAGAGAGAGAGAGAGAGAGAGAGAGAGAGAGAGAGAGAGAGGAACATACTGTAGGATGTCCAATGCTGTGCAGCGTGTGAGCTACATCAAACACAATTAACACTGTGTAAAGTTGACTTAATACTTGAAGTGATTTTTAGATCAATATTAGCCTTCGCGGGGCACAGAGGACACAATACCTCATCGATGCCATACATTATAATATGTTTGTTTTCAGCGAGGAGCTTTGCATGTATAATCAGCACGAGCGGTTGTAATTGCTGTTGGTTACAGACTAATACATGGTAAAATTCCAATTTATCTCGTAAGGGTCTGTTTTTACACTCTCAGAGTTAAATTAACACTTAGGATTTTGCTGTGTTGTAGAGGGGCCTTAATAAAATAGCCAGGTAGCCATGGAAACGAAACAGAGACTGTGTGTGTGTGTGTGTGTGTGTGTGTGTGTGTGTGTGTGTGTGTGTGTGTGTGTGTGTGTGTGTGTGTGTGTGTGTGTGCGTGAGTGCGTGCGTGCGTGCGTGCGTGCGTGCGTGCGTGCGTGCGTGCGTGCGTGCGTGCGTGCGTGCGTGCGTGCGTGCGTGCGTGCGTGCGTGCGTGCGTGCGTGCGTGCGTGCGTGCGGTATGCTGTAGATTTCTACCGTGGACCCTTCACTAATATGTTCAAACACACACCATGTGTGTGAGCTTTTATAATCCAAAGAAAGAAAAAAAAGAAAGCCAACTATGGATGGCCGAGACATGAGGAACAGGATTGGAAATGACAATGATAAACTGTGTTGAATCCCTCATCTGTCTTGGATTGACAGGGAGTAATACATTGGCTGACAGATCTGCAATTTCTCTCACATTGGGGTGTAATTAGTTTTCTGGCTTAATCGGTCAGAAAAAGTATCCAGTAACAATTGTTGCTCATGTACTTGTCTTGTACCAGCGTACTTTGAGATAACTATTTTAATTGAGACGTTTCACTACAGATGAAACAGGACATAACTCAATTCATTTACGGTATGTCACATCTCATACTATATACAGTATGTTAGGGTAAAACACTGCACTATGTAAGGCTTCCATCACCTGCCCAATCTTATACATTTGTGTACACATACACAAGTACAGTACTGTCCTTTCCTATAAAATGAACAAAACTATATCAATCCAACCTCAACCATTTATCTCCAATCGGTCTGAAATTGCACATGGACATTTACCACTGGCATATGCAGAGAAAGGGAAAGCTGATTCTTCACTTTTCCCAAATAGGATCTGGGGAACTGTAGTATATCTCATAATCCATTATGCATATTCCTCCCCCCCCCCCCCTTTTTTTTAAATTTAGAGTAGACAATCATTTTTCACCCCCCTTTTCTCCCCAATTTAGTCGTTTTGACATTGAATTCCTCCCCACACACATTTCTGTGTTGTCCCTGCTGTTGTATACTACTGACTCACCTGCCAGTGAGGGGCCCCCACCAGGAGGAGTTAGAGCTTTCGTCCTACTCCTCCCGCCCAACACTCCCTGCTGACAATTGCCTCCCCAGCCTGACAAAGCCGAATGCACCACGGTGGATTCGAACCCACGACCTCCGGGTTGGGCAGGGACTTTACCACTGCGCCACCCGAGCGCCTCATTATGCATCATGCATATTCCTGACTGATTTTGATGACCCCATGGTTTTTCCTCTAATGCCACCCTTCATCCAATTTCTCCTTTGATGTGTAAAGGAGCAGCACAGACTCTAGGGGCTGCCGGCAGGGCATTTACTCTTGTTAATCAATGTGTAAACATTTCCATAGGGAGCAGTCTGCTTTACCAATGCGTTTAACATTTTTGGACATGAAAAATGCAACAATGAACATGACGTAAAAATTGTGTCTATAAAATGATAGTTTTGTGGGAGGGCAATTACACAATATGCGATATAATCTACAACTATAGAATAAGGTGTATTAGATCAGCCTGATCTCCAATAATTTTGTATACATTGCACGGATCCAGTGCACGTCATTTGAAAAACGTTCAATGACAACGTTTCCTCTGGCGATCGGGTTGATTAGATAATATATTGTCGGTGGAATGCTGTAAGCTTCTGTGCACTTTGCATTTGTCGTTTCTTTTGGTGTGCATGTTTTGTTTATGTGTATTTAATTGTATGCGTTTGTTATGTTCAATGTTGTCTGTATCTGTATATCTGTAATAAAGTAAATCATAAAAAAACAAAATGCAATATAATGTCCACCTATTTTATACATTAACATGACAAGCATAAATACACAAATAACCTATACATGCTTACGGTTGTCACACATTGTACATTGTCCAAAACGACCTTGCACATTTGTACAGTGAGTCACTATTGGAACTGTAGCACATACATCAAATAAACAGCAATCTGCATGGCCGTCGTAGGTGAAGGGAGGCCAATTTCCGGAAGCACAACATTCTCAGACTCATTACAGAAAACTAAGGTCACACATTTGTCCAAATAAAGCACTCAGCTGATCCCTCCATTTATCTCATTGATGGCCTGGTCACTGTCACCTGATGGTGAGAGTACTCATACACGCACGCACACACACACACTGGTGCACGCACGCATACACTGGTGCGCGCACGCATACACACACACACACACACACACACACACACACACACACACACACACACACACACACACACACACACACACACACACACACACACACACACACACACACACACACACACACACACACACAATCACTCTAAATCACAGGACCTAAAAGGAGTAGATTGGATCATGTGTGTCTCACAAGATCTTATCAGAGCCGACAGGATCCACGAGTCTCTCACGTCGGTCTGTGCGGTGCTCTCATTCCTCGCATTCCATGGAGGGAACATTCCACTGGGGCCGCGCCACCATCAAGGACCCACTGTGTTGCATTCTACAGTTTGCAGTGCCCTGTGGGGGCATGCTTTGACTGCAACACGCACACACACACACACGCTCACGCACACGCACACACACACGCACATGCACATGCACTCCTCACCTCGCCTCTCACACTGTCTTGTGACCACCATCAAACCCCCAAACTGCCATCAGTGACAACTTTTTGGAATTCTGCACACATCATACAGATGGTGGGTAACAGTAAAATACTCAGTGTTCATCTAATGAGAGAGTACAAAAGTACAAAACATTTGTCCACTCTCAGTGTTACACTCTTTTTTTTCTTTAAAAAAAATACACTAAAAGTAATTACAGTGTGGTTAGAGAGAGTCAGATACAGAATTAGAGTCTGAAAAACGTGGAGAGAGAGAGAGAGAGAGAGAGAGAGAGAGAGAGAGAGAGAGAGAGAGAGAGAGAGAGAGAGAGAGACTGACAGACAACAAGAGAGGGTGCAGGCCTGT
>NC_137614.1:28843073-28850573 GCF_963280865.1 Gymnoscopelus braueri | reverse complement strand
CTCACAACTCATTAGTGGCCTGGTGTAGATATATAATAAGCAATCCATGCTGTATGATAAGTTACCACACATGAAATCCAATTCTGTCTATTCAATGGCTCAGTCAGTACACTGTCTACCTGCGAGTCTGTAGGTCCCTGGTTCAAACCCCAATTTAACCAGTCCAAATATAATTTACTGAACAAAAATCATGACTTTGTTAATTAATGCATGTTAACTTTTTAAAGACAAGATGAAATAGCATTTTGACAGTATTTGTTTGTCAATTTTCTGACATATGTTCTTGTAGAAGAGTCATCCTAGTAGGGTTGTACCGGTCTCGAGACCGGTCTCGAGACCGCTTTTTGATTTACTCGGTCTTGTCTCGGTCTCGCCCATAATTTGACTCGGTCTTGTCTCGGTCTCGCCCATAATTTCACTCGGTCTTGACTCGGACTCGGACTAAGGGACTCGGGACTCTGCCCCCACCGAGTCCACTCGAGTCCAAGACCAAGTCACTACAATGCAATGAAATAATTTTATTATACCCATATTATGAGGAGCCTATTCACATTAACATTCTAAGAGAGCTGTCTGGCGCTTATGGACAGCTGTCTTGGAGCGCATCATCTCGTGGTTGACAGCGCAGCAGCAGCAGCAGAACACACTCTGCCATGTCCCTCTAGTTTATATTATTTTTAAATTATTTCCACTAACAGCGCAAGCTTTCCAGGTGTTTATTTATTTATTTATTGTGTGTTCACTGTGTAGCCTGTGGTTGTTTTAATAAACGAGATTCTCTAAAGATGATTAGAGACGGCTTTCAGTAAGGTTTCCTTGCGCACATTATTGATTGCCAGTGGCTGACAGCGCGTGTGCGCATCTAATCACAAAACCCGAGGCTTGATCAACAGAAAAATATAGCTTAATACATTTGACAAAATACAGCGAAATCCCAAAATTATTAGTCTTAATATCCAGTAAGCAATAGAAATGAACTGCAAACAAATTCAAAGTTATAGGCTATCAATATCACACAAAAGTAGAGAGAAGCTGTGATCGCACCTCACAAACAAATGGACAAGAAATAAATAATCCTTTTGCAAACAACATCCATGTTCTGTTTGTTTGTCAACAATGATCTAAATGGAAAGTTTATTTCAGCTATGTGACAGTTTGACATAGTTTGAGCAATTTTTGCTGTGCAGTACAGTCCTTGTTTAAGTTCATTGCCTTCACCTGTTGTTCTGCTGTGCGCAACAGGGCATATCTCCGCCAGGCCAGGTTTACCTACCCAGGCCATGAAATTCATAGGCAGTCATCGTAGCCAATTAGAATGAAATATGCTAAAACTGACTCATGTACTGATACAGAACCGTCGCTGTTGGGTGGAAACCTTGTATGTTCCTTTTTTTTATTATTATTTAAAAACTGGTGAAAATAGCCAATCTACAAGCTTCAATTATTAATAATTAAGAAATATTATATTTTAAATAGTGCAAAATCAACTAAAGTCATTGTTAGTGCAAGTTCAATCACATTTAATTTGAATGAAAATAATTTGTGGGGAAAATACATAAAATCTGTGAATCTAATGTGATTCATATGACCCCTACTTCAGTCAGTGAAGTCCAGGGCTGAATGTGACAAATATTGAGACCAATATAACTTAGTACAAATATTGGTCATTTGCCAATATGGGTTATATTACACAGATAGTTATACTATTCTTGTACTATATTAAAATAAAATCATCCTTAACCTTCAAATTAAATTCATTATGTCCGTGGACTTTTAAAAAAATGCCCTGGCATTTGGCCTTTGTGCCCTAGAAAATGACAAAAGGCCAAGTGGCCTTGCCCCTGGCCTAAAATGATGAAATTCCAGGCCTGGTCACAATGCGTCATGGGACGCATTGTGAGCTTGTAGATCTGCTTTAAAAAAAATATATATATAACTACTGTAGCCTGTTATTATGACGTTTACATATTTTAAAACTGAAGATGCAAACGCATATTGAATGACAGTGCATTTAAATCGAATGTCTCACCAGTGTTTGAAACACTGATTCATTGCTGGGGTGTGAGACTTGGTTGGTCAATAACTTTACCATTCACATGTAATTCAGTCATTAAAGTAGCACATATCGATGTGCTATGTAATGATGGCTCCTTGTCATTAAAGGGGAGTAGTTTTCATTGTTCTGTCTGTAAGGAACATTAATGTGTAATGATGATAATGGCTCATTGGTCAATTTGGTCATTGTTGTTTGGTCTAGGTTTACCATTGAGATGTAATTAATTCAGTAAAAATAACTAAATAGCTAATTGTTCTGCCATTCATTAAAAGATGCAAAGAATTTTTTAAATATCAAAATAAAAACAAAACAAAACTAGAAAAAGTGCTCCTCGGAGCACAGGTCTCCGCCAGGTCAGGTAGGTTATTGTTGCTTCCTGGTGGCACTATAACAGGCCAATGTGAAAAGGGCGGCATTTCTTCCTCTCTAGTGGGAATGTGTGTGAAAAATTTCACGGAAATCGCATGCTGCGTTCATGATTTGAGGCATTTTGTTCCAAACTGATCTATCCTGCAAACTTTGGAAGCTAATGTTAGCAAATTAGGATGCAATATGAAATATCGGACACATCCGTCTTGATCACATGACTATAGAGATACTGTGTACTGATTTGCGTGATTTTTGGATAGAATCTGAAGGAGTAATAGCAACAAATTTGTTTTACAAAAGTCAGCCTCCTGGTGGCGCTCTAACAGGCAGATGTGAAAAATGCAGGGCAAGGGTTTTTCCTTGGCCTCTAGGGAGTGTGCAAAGTTTCCTGTGGCCTGTCATAGCGCCACCATGAGGCTGATTTGAACATTTTCTATCAAAAAAAATAAAATAAAATAAATCTGGTCTCGGTCTTGACTCGGTCTCGCCTCCGGTCGGTCTCGGCCTCGACTCGGTCTCGCCTCCCGTCGGACTCGGTCTTGACTCGGACTCGACCCCCTCCCCGGCCTCTCGGACTCGGTCTTGACTCGGACTCGCCCCCCCTCGGACTTGGTACTGACTTGGACTCGCTTTAGGTGGTCTCGACTACAACCCTACATCCTAGTGTGCAACACTCCCCCTGGCCTATTCCCATGGATTGGATCCACCCACCTCACCTGCTGTCACTCCCTCTCAATCCATAATCACACCTGCCCTCACTCCTCATTAGTCTCTCTCTCTCTCTCTCTCTCTCTCTCTCTCTCTCTCTCTCTCTCTCTCTCTCTCTCTCTCTCTCTCTCTCTCTCTCTCACACACACACACAATTCCCTATTACATACCCTCTTTCTATCTATCCCCATGACCTCCGTCCCTCCCGTAACACTCTCTCCTTCTCCCTCTATTCCAGGCAATAATTATTATTCCAGGCACTAATCTCTCTCTCTCTCTCTCTCTCTGCCTCTCTCACTGCCTCTCTTTCTCTCTCTCTCTCTCTCTCTCTCTCTCTCTCTCTCTCTCTCGCCTCATATCGCCTTTTGCCGTATCCCTCGAAACCGCTTGTTGCTGCCTGCAGCTATATTTTAAGTTGGTATTTACACATGACAAGCCGTTTGCTCGTATGTACACTGCTAAATCTCAATGTTATTTTATAATTTTATCAATTTGTAGCTCCAAGAGCGTTGATAAGTGAACACTGAGGACTTCACAATGAAGGTGTTACCTGTTTAAAATAGCGACACGGAAGACATTCATGGGTACTTGTCCCTCTGGGGAAATCTGGAGATAATCAGTGGATTCCAGACCTACATGGCCCTGCCTCTCTCCCCACACATCCCCAGAGACCAGGGACTGTCAGTGACTGTGTGTGACTGTGACTGTGTGTGTGTGTGTGTGTGTGTGTGTGTGTGTGTGTGTGTGTGTGTGCGTGTGTGCGTGTGTGCGTGTGCGTGTGTGCGTGTGTGCGTGCGTGCGTGCGTGCGTGTGTGTGTGTGTGTGTGTGCGTGCGTGCGTGCATGTGTGCGTGTGTGTGGAGAAAAGAAGGGTCAGCCCCGGCGATTAAATCCTTATTACCTCCCTCGAAACCAAATTAAGAAAATGACTTGCCCTGTGAGGGGAGACTGGCATTACCATCGGCAGCTAAGGACCAGAGGTTAGGGGCCGAGGGCCAACCGGGTGACCCTGCAGGGTCACCCACACACACACACACACACACACACAAACATAGGGCTGGGTGACATGACTACAACTGATTATTAAAAATCTATTACAACTTTTTTTTTTTTTGACTCGTTGATATATTAGAAATATCATTATTATCCCCCAAAAAAACCTTGCTTCTCGATTATTTAAGATTTAGTCGTTCTTTGGTTCTAAATGTTGGTTTTCGATATATTTTGGGTTAATTGCCCTGCCCTACACACGCATATAATTCCCTCTCTTCCTCTCGGCCCCCTTGGCCACTCAAGCGTGTGACTGTCAGTCATTTGGGGGCTAGTATTGGTCAGTCCAGAGTGTGGGGGGCACCGAGGTGGAAGTGGGTCAATGAAGCATTGATGCCTCAGGCCCATGACGAGAGCCCGACCGATATATTATAGGTTTGGCCAATATAGCGGGCATTTTTATCTTTTTTTGATGACATCGGTATCGGCACTTATGCAGTCGATGTGTCCTGATTTTTAACCACTTAATTCTGCTTAAAACGTTAAATAAAACAAAAAAATATTTTTTATATGTAACCGGTGCTCTAGGACCCATAACCCTTCCCTAACCCTCTCTCTCTCCCTCTGGCCATTTTTAATGCCTGGGAATTGGGTGAAGGATATAGGGTAGCACAGATCATGCCAGGGCAGGTTGGGGTCCATTCACAGGGTGGTTGCCGGGTAGACGCGATCAGCAGACATGAACTCAGTGACACCGCATGGAGTGACATAACTGGCACGCGTTCCTGTCACCCTGTAATGCTTTATTAATGTTGCCATTAAAAAAAATGCCAAGCATGAAGGAAGTGATCGTCAGTCATGGATGTTAATGGACTACCTTAATGTTAAAGTCATATACAGGCCGTGCTTAGAACGGATCAGGAATTAATATCTATGAAGAGGTATGTTTTATGAGCTGCTATACCTCCAGTTTGCAGTTATAAAAGATCACACTTATCAGGGCAGCCCACGAGACAGGAGCTGCTGTTATAAAATACCTTGGTATTGCGTCCTTCCTTATCTTTACTACCCCTCGCTCTCTCACACTGCAGAGGATCTCTGATTCAAGCACGGCCTCGGAACTGATTCTGAATGGGGAGCACGTTCTAGAGAGAGTGTCTCTCTCTCTCTCTCTCTCTCTCTCTCTCTCTCTCTCACAGTTTTTCTCTCTCTGTGTCTCTGTGTCTCTGTCTCTGGGCGTCATGCCACCTCGATGGCCCTGGCCTTTCTTTTCCTGTATGATTCAGGCTGTTTCATAACCACGCACGTTGGGGCTGTTCCCATGCCTCCGCAACCTCCCCGCTGAGAATAGCAGGCATGAATGGAGAGAGGGGGGTTGGCTGGCTGGCGCCCAGGAGAGAGCGAGAGAGAGAGAGAGAGAGAGAGAGAGAGAGAGAGAGGACAGTCATCCTCCACGCTTTCCTCTTTCCCTGTCCCCTGCCTGCATCAGCAGCATGCAGTCACTCTGACGTTAGTTTTCTAGGCTGCGTAATCACCCCACCCCACAGACACACACACACACAGGCACGCTTGTGTATACGCAGACATATTCACAAGCACACAAACAAGCAGTCCCTCTGCTCTCTTCAGTCTCGTCATCCAAGCCTCCCTCAACATGACTGAGGTTCGACGCCAGCTGCATGCCCGTGGGCTGCAAACAGTGGCAGGACATCACAACGCAGCCTGAGTTCCGGAAAAAGGACTTGTTGTACGCACAGCAGGATGTTACATACAAGTCCTGAAGCGTGTCCAGTACACACAAACATACACACTGTACGTATATTTGACATGTCTACAATGACCAGAACAGCATGTTTTTCTTCCGTCAGTGGGGGACAGGCCAGTCTTAATAATCTGAATTGGGTGCTGTGACTCTTTTTTTTCTAGCACGAAGACGGCGAAGAAGATTAATATGCACATGCTGTCTAAATAACCGATGTAAAAGGCTGTTTCAATCCGGATTCAAAGTTTACCAATCTGTTGACACCTTGATACCCCCTGGACTATCTTTACATTTTTGAAATAGGTCAAAACATTTAACGTCTTGCCACTTGCCCCCCCCCACACTTGTGCCGGATGATAATGCTATTTGACCCGGAGCTACAGCAAAGGCTGAGCTCACACGTAACTGCAGTGAATGAATGTCGTCGTGCCCATACTTAAAGATGCATCGCGTAGCGTTTTACTCATACACACGTGTAATATATCACCTGCAATCGCACTGCAGTGTTTTCTTCCCTCTGCACTGACAGACGGTCACCGAGATGGATGTGCAGTGTAGTTGTTCATATCCACTTAACCCATTAAGGCCTGAGTCCGATTCAACAAATGCCTTCTAAATCAGTGGTTCTCACACTTTCAAGATCTTTCAAAAAATTTAAAAACATTGCAGGTGCACAAGCTCGCAGTGAACTTGTGCTATTTTTGAATAGCCAACGCAAAAATCGAAAATGACACTGATGCTTTTCCGTTTTTAATGGGTTAAGTACATACTTCGTTGTCCGACAAATAGCGTAAAATAGCCAATCTACAAGCTCACAACGTTGTAGATCTGCTATTTGCGCAATGAAATATTGGCCCAAAATAGGGACGCCAGGACACACAGCGCTGTCGCTGCAGCACACGGTGGGCAACACATGTGCTCCTCCTCTCCTGTAACCTTGACGGCGCAGAGGCTGAAGGTATTGATTGCGGCATCACATAAGCCCTCCTGTGTTAAAGCTTTGCTATGCACATCAATGTTGGTCACGTATGGTACACTGTGTTCCATATACAGGTTGGTGAAGGGGCCGCAGGGTTTAATCGATAGTGCACTCCCACAAGACCTGTCCAGCCCACCTGACTGCATGCGGTCGGACAGGGCGTGGAGATGTGCGTGCGTGTGTGTGTGTGTGTGTGTGTGTGTGTGTGTGTGTGTGTGTGTGTGTGTGTGTGTGTGTGTGTGTGTGTGTGTGTGTGTGTGTGTGTGTGTGCGTGCGTGTGTGTGTGTGTGTGTGTGTGTGCTTAATATGTGAACGCATAGCACATTCACAGAACTGTTTCTCTCAATATATTGTGTGCATGCACATGTGTATATGTATGAGCATCTATGTATGCTGATCCGTGTGTGTGTGTGTGTGTGTGTGTGTGTGTGTGTGTGCGTGCATGCTTGCGTGCGCGTGCGTGCGCATGCACATTAGTGTCCTATTCAAACGACCTTCTGGTCCATTAGCTCAAAGAAGAAGATGAGTTGTGAATCTCTTGCCCTGCACACAGGATGTTCCCATCAAGCCGTGAGTTCCCTGGGGGGTGGGGAAGGGGGTCCTAGAGGTCAAAGAGGACGCCACTCTGTCCCTCTGG
>NC_137614.1:28830573-28833073 GCF_963280865.1 Gymnoscopelus braueri | reverse complement strand
ACACACACACACACTCACACAGGTTTGTAGGAACAAGGAAACAGGGCTTGTTTTTGCTACATTCTTCAGCTTAGAGCTCCCTGCAGATTGCTTCCTGATCCTGTCTGACATAGCAGCATTACACTCCAATGCACATGTGCATTCATGTATGTGGGTGCATATCACCATTGTCGGGCAGTTGTATGTCCAAAACCGTTGCTTTTCAGGAAATGGAAAAATAACCATTATGTTCCAATGGGCCCAATGTAGTTATTATTTAATCACAAGCTCTGTTAACACTTTTCATTGGTTAAATATTCATGAAACCCCAATCGGGACTTAGAGGTGCACGTTCAACCTGGCGTCCCTATTTTGGACATGACATTAGGCAAGTTATGTTTTTCAACTTTTTCCAAAATAGCCAAAATAGCAGATCTACAAACTTGTCGACTATTACCGCTACTTTTGCATGACTCATACAATGATGTATAAAATAGGGCATTCATTTCTGGAAAAAGAAAACACAACAGTAGACATATCAGTGTGATCACACATATGCAGTAGAGCTGGAAACACACACACACACACACACACACACACACACACACACACACACACACACACACACACACACACACACACACACACACACACACACACACACACACACACACACACACACACACACACACACACACACACACACACACACACACACACACACACACACACACACACACACACACGCTTCAACAAGTCACAGGTGAAGTTGTTGAAAGAAATGTGCATTCCATTTTCCACCCTGAATTGCTGTCAGGATGTGACAGGCATTTTCCTGTTGACAAAAGACAATGTGTCCTGCAGTGGTCATATAACCTCAAAGTCATTCATAAATCCACTGCAGCACGGCTCCCAACAACATGTTTACCTACAGTACGCGGTGATTCGTTTTACGACAAAGACACGAGTCAAGGCGTAAACAATAGCTTGTCATGGCTCCGCTGGTGTGTATGTATGCTACGTCATCGTAGCAAAACTCTGTTGGCATCTGCATCAAAACTTGTGTCACCTACACATTCTGTACAGCGACGAGTTTGGCAACATCTAACCGGAGATTGACCGGAGTCCCTCAGGGCTCTACTGTATTAAAACAAGTTGATAAAAAGTTGAAGTAATAAAAGAAATTATGATGACAAACATTCCCTCTCCATTGGCATGTTGTCATTACCGACTGCTGATTCAGCTAATTCCAAAAAATAACGTATTGAACAATGAATCAGCTCTTTAGAGATACCACACATAGAGAGACAAGGTTTCCCTTAGAATCTTGAGTGATTTCTTCCTGACAGCTAGTGGATTTTCTATTTTCTATAAAGGTTTTCCGTAGAATGCGGGGTTTAAGCTGTTAACTCAGAGTGTGTACAAATGGAACCAAAATCTGTTTCCATTTGTTTCCATGTATGCACTCTCTGAGTTAAATGAACACTCAGGATTTTACTGTGCAAATGGATCAGAGGATGACTGTATTTATTGTAGTGCGTAATGGGATTATTTGTCACTGTGTGCATGCACTTTAGCATGTGTTGTTCAATGGATTAATGAGCTTTTTCCACCTGCTTGCCTGACAAACAGTTTAAGGGCCACGGAGATCAGTGATGCTTTGCTTCCACGTTTTTCTGGTGCAACGTCGTTACATTTTCCTAAATTAATCCAATTACTCAATGTGTGCACGTACAAGCATTGTGAAGGATGTAGTATTTACTTACTATGATATATAGATGTTTGCTTTTCAAAGGATGAAACATATGTACACATTTATCATTATGTTATGTTAATTATCTATGTTCTGAAAAAAACGTTGTTTCTGGATTATGTTTTTGCCATGATTTATGACAGACCATTGTCTTCAACATGGGGAAATTGTTTCATGATTCAGCATCCTTTTCACAAATGCAAGGGATTCTTTTTATTTTATTTTATTTCATCTGATGCACTACCAAACTAGAAAAAGTGCTCCTCGGAGCAGGTCTCCGCCAGGTCAGCTAGGTTATTGTGGCCTCCTGGTGGCGCTATAATAGGCCAATGTGAAAAGTTAGCCATTTCTTCTTAGGCCTTGTACGGCAATCGGACTGCATTCATGATTTGAGGCATTTTGTTCAAAACAATTGCTTTGCTAAATTAGACCTGCTGGTGGCACTATAACAGGCCAATGTTGAAAGGGTGGCATTAGCTCCTCAACATAGTGTGAATGTGCGTGCAAAGTTTGACCGCAATCGGATGCTGCGTTCATGATTTGCTGCATTTTGTTCAAAACAAGCCACTACTGCAAACTTTAGATGTAAATCTTAGCCAATCAGGATGGAATATGAAAAATCAAACACATCCGTCTTGATCACATGACTATAGAGATCATGTGTACCGATTTGCGTGAAGTGTGGATAAAATCGGAAGGAGTAATATTAAAAAAAATGTTTTACATAAGTCGGCCTCCTGCGCTATAAAAGGCAGATGTGAAAAATGC
>NC_137614.1:28820573-28825573 GCF_963280865.1 Gymnoscopelus braueri | reverse complement strand
AAAAGGTGTGTCACTTCAAAAAGCCGTTTACGTTTTTGAAGCGAGGTAAGACAGGATCAATCAGTCTTGATTGGAACAGTATCTTCTAGTCCAAATCACCCGTCCGTGCGTGTGTGTGTCCCTTTGAGAACACCTGACATTGGTCAAGCAAAGGCGCAGAAGGCCAAAGCTAAGAAAGCATACTCATCTACAACAGTAACACAGAAGAGGACTAGAGTTGAATTGATCCCACAACAAGACCGAAATCTTAATACGTATTAATATGTTGACACCAATGCCTTTGATTGGCTAGAGGAATGCATGACGAAATACAATTCTATAAATAGGTGTGTCACTTCAAAAAAACGTTTACGTTTTTGAAGCGAGGTAAGACAGGATCAATCAGTCTTGATTGGAACAGTATCTTCTAGTCCAAATCACCCGTCCGTGCGTGTGTGTGTCCCTCTGAGAACACCTAACATTGGTCAAACAAAGGCGCAGAAGGCCAAAGCTGATCAAACACACCAATCAACTGCTGAAACTGTTCAAGACAATGAAGATGAAGAAGACAGACAAGTATTTGAACAAACCAGTCAATTATGACGACTCCCATATGATAGATTGCTTCAATGTAAACAGAGCATTGCTTCAATTAAACAGAGCTAAGAATCAGAAAGAAAGAATGAAATTAATCAGAGACAAAAAATCGCTAAATGACAAAAGACGAAGACTAGCCATGAATGCTTACAATATGACACAGCAAAGATTGCTACAATCTCTGGAAGAAAAAGTACTACAGTATATATCTTTTACTCTACTGTATCTCATTAGTTATTGCTATGATAATATAATTGCTATAGTCTGCTGGCGGAGACTTGTGCTCCGAGGAGCACATTTTCTAGTTTATTATGAAAATATATGGGGGAGAAAAAATGCAAACAAATAATTCTGTTTTTGCATTATTCAGACGCAAACTTGTAGCTTTTCAGCTACAATAGCCGTTTTGAATCCAAATAGGGCAATAGTGTGACACCTGACCCGAAAAAAAACAATATGTTGTCACCCTTTTCACCTCGGGGCTGTTTGCATGCCTGATTATTATTATTGTAAAAAAAAAAAAGGGGGGGGGGGGGTGGGTTTCCGATATTTTTTTTCCCCAAAACGATACATATCGTCACGAAAACGTATCGCGATATATCGCGGGACGATATATCGGCACACCCCTAGTGTGTGTGTGTGTGTGTGCCTTTAGACTGGGTGACCCTCTCACTCTCATTCAGCTTGAAGATGATAAGAGATAGAAACCCAGCACTCGTTACAGGTGTACATGTCAGTAATGTGATCTCTTTATTAGCCCAATGAGAGTCATAAACAAGGACAGAGAGATTGCAAAGACTGCTGTTGTAAAGCACTTTGTATTTATCCATTTGGGTGGAGAAACTATTACGGAAATAGTTCCAACATTTCAAATATGAAATATGCTACCTATAAAAGAATCATAAATACTGTTTTATGGTTTGCTATGATCTGGAGATTATTTCATTTTTGTTAGCTTTTATTTCTCTACATAATGTCATGTAACTCAGCTATTGTAAACACAACACAGTGTATAGAACACTAAGAAAAATAACAGCACGTTCAAGATGTCAAGGTATTGCTTCAGCATCACGAGTCTACTGGAGTGTCTCTTAAGCCTAATCTATACTTTGGCCCACAACGGTGTCTCTTGCCAAAAAGAGCCGATTTTCAATAGCGTCAGCTACTATACTATACTATATAAATAGGCCAGCGGTTTAATGTCAAGTTCTTTCTTCCTACTCTAAGATACACACTCTCCATTCGAGATAGACGACAGCATGAATCATTCAGTAGATGGTGTGTGTGTGTGCACGTGCACGTGCACGTGCGTGTGTGTGTGTGTGTGCATGTGTGCGTGTGTGCGTGCGTGTGTGTGTCTGTATGAGACAGAAAGACGGAGAGAGAATGTGCTGTATGTATGGACTATGTATGGACTGTGTGTGTGTGTGTGTGTGTGTGTGTGTGTGTGTGTGTGTGTGTGTGTGTGTGTGTGTGTGTGTGTGTGTGTGTGTGTGTGTGTGTGTGTGTGTGTGTGTGTGTGTGTGTGTGTGTGTGTGCGCGTGTGCGTGTGCGTGTGCGTGTTGCATGCGTGCGTGCGTGCTACAGGGAAAATGCCACAGTTGAATATCAAATAACCGTCATCATCCCGACCCTGGCCTTTTTACATGAGCTGCAAAGGTCTCATCCCTCTGTATTATCACACCCCTCATTACTTATTCATGACCAGGAGCTAGATTGTGAATGTGTTTGACTTTGAGTATGTGCACGTTTTTGTGTGTACATACAGTACGTATGTACATGAGGAGCGTGCCAGTGCTGGGTGTGTGAATTAGACTAACCAAAATGTGTTGCCCTGTTTCTGACACCTCCGTCATGTTGTTCATCAAAATGCTCTTTTATTTCAAACATTTTGAAATATTCGAATCAATCTATATTGAGCTGTATCAAATCAAGAAGGTGGGACTGTAGTTTATGTACCGCTGGAGTTTCCCTCGTTCATTCTGGTGTGTGTGTGTGTAGATTCTGCCCCAAGCCTGCGTGAGAGAGACACTGCGTCGCTTGGCTGACCAGATAATCAGTGTGGAGCATTTCGGAGATTTCACTCATGATCCGCCTGACGATATATAAAAAGCTGTAGTGCACGAGTGTCTTCTCACAGTGAGGTGTGCACAGGTAGAACTTTGCCGTTCTTCTTTCTTTCTCTCTGAACTCTCACTTTCTCGGCAGTTGGTCCAAATCACCTGGCTGATCATGTCATGATTTCGGCCGGTGTTTCATTCATTTATTTGGTTCATTCAGTGCTTTGCCTGTACGGCAACCACATTGAGTAATGACCATAGATGTATAGTAGAATTTTAATACAAATCTATGGGTGTGCCTTGAGATCATATACTTTTGAGGAAAAAGCTGATCAACTATTATTGCAAGCCTGCAAGGTCATGAAGCATTACCCTCTAAAGCCATGATGAACCCAAACAGCCAATACCATCGACTTGTGAGATGTGCAGCAAAGAGAAATGAATGAGATGAATGAGGGTGCACCAACACTTTGCTTTTGGCATAGTTGCTGTGCCACACTCCACCCACACACTAACAGCTACATGTCATGCATCTTCATTAGCATTATACGGCTAAAACTTCATAGCTAATATTGAAACAACATATTTTGTATCAGTTCTTTATGGTCTCACAATAGGTAAATGGATGATTCATTAGTCATTACAGCCTTCTTCAAATATGCTTCCATAAAGATTTTAGGAGAGGCGGGCGTGTTTGGTCTGGTGAGTGAGCATCTGCTTTACCGTATACGTTTTTCAAAGGCTCTGCAATTATGCTAATTTATGTTAATTAAGAGGCTGTGAACTCACTTCTGATTCACGGTTATTTGGGAATTATCAACATACCCATATGGATACGATTCACATGAGGTGCCTCCGAAGGTTTGATAAATGTGGGGGGTAGTTGTTTATTTGTATAATTTGATACACATACACCACAATTATTGATAGATGAGTCCAAAGGTGTGTAATCGTTCGAGTATAAAGCCTGCAACAGGAACATCAGTCAGCTCAGTCGACTTTCCAGTTTGGAACACAGCAGAAACATTTATAATAAATAAATAATAGTAATAGTAGGTAGGTAGTAATAGTAAATAATAGCTTTTTTAATATTATTTAAAAAATGAAATGATGAATTCCAGACTATGTTGAAAATATGGTAGAACAAATCACTCAGTGAGTGACAGTCCACTGTGCAAGCGTCTGTATTTTTTTACTGGCTGTCTCTCGGAGGTCAAGATATGAGAATTTGTGAGGCTGCTTAACAGTAATCTGTGGCTGGATTCAGATCAGTGTAGTGTGAAGTAGGAATGCTACGGGAAGCAACTCTGCTGCTGCTTCTCTGTGGACCGCTGTGTGTGATAGCAGGGCTTCCAGATGAGTGGCAGAAGAGATAAGCTAACAGTAACACACACACACACACACACACACACACAAACACACAAACACAGGCGCTCATGCACACATGCACACATGCAGGCACAGGCAGATAGCCATGCAGGAACATGCAAACACTGTTAACACACACAGAGAGGGAGAGAGAGAGAGAGAGAGAGAGGGGGGAGGGAGGGACGGACGGACGGACGGACGGACGGGCGAACGAACAAACGTGTGAAAGGTAGATAAGAACACTGCTGCACAAGGGCGACCACGTCTCTTTTTCTCTCCTTTCTTTCCTTCTATCTTTTTCTACCCCGCCTCCCCCTCCCCCATCTCAAATACACACTCTCCCTTATGACACCCATACCTGCTGTATAATTCCCAGTGGATGTCCACCTGTGCCATCCACAGCCAATGAAACGTCAGCATATCATCGGACAGGGCCTGTTGCTTTTTAATGTTCAAAAGGCTGCCAATGAAAAAAGTAATATGCATACTACATGTTGAAGCATTTAGCAAATGAGAATAGAAACAGTGAATGTGAATGTGTGTTGTATGTTCCAATAGTCTCAACTCAAGTCTGCATTAGCTGACACGCACGTTTTGTGCAATGTGCCATGAGTGAAAAACAGCTCTAATCAAGTCTTTATGTATGCATTCCAAATTGACAAGTGCTCTTTTGAGTGGTTCATTATATTGGACTTTTTCTTCTCGTTCTTTTCACTAAGCACTCTCAGTTGAAGGCAATTGTTATTTATTATGTACCCCTCCCTCCCTCCACCCTAGCCTTTTAACATCCCCTGTGTGGTGCTAGACCCCTCCGAGAGGGAACGTGCAGATTCCGCCATCCATTAAGCAGTGTTGCATGCCCGCTTATTTACAGAGGCTGGCATGGGCACCCACCCCAACACGCATGGCAGGCACTTGCTGTAATTGGCCCACAGAGGCACTTGAGTAAGTGTGCACGCAAGCAGCTCTTTAGCATGAAGCGTTTGGCTCACATAA
>NC_137614.1:28800573-28815573 GCF_963280865.1 Gymnoscopelus braueri | reverse complement strand
TTTCCTTTTTATTTGACGATGGGTTCCCAGATTGCTGACACACACACACACACACACACACACACACACACACACACACACACACACACACACACACACACACACACACACACACACACACACACAAAGCTGCAACCAGGCTATATTGGGATTTATGGGAGGTTGGGATAATCTGGCAAACTTTATTTACATAGGCTAATATCCATAGATCATAAAACATGTTTAAACCCCCATCCTCAAGGGCCAATATGAGCCAAATGGGCCTATTACAGTAATCAAGCGCTATAAAGCCATCAACACCAGGGAATTGGAATTGTGTGTGTGTGTGCGTGTGTGTGTGTGTGTGTGTGTGTGTGTGTGTGTGTGTGTGTGTGTGTGTGTGTGCGTGTGCGTGCGTGCGTGCGTGCGTGCGTGCGTGCGTGCGTGCGTGCGTGCGTGCGTGCGTGCGTAAGTGCGTGCGTGCGTGCGTGCGTGCGTGCGTGCGTGCGTAAGTGCGTGCGTGCGTGCGTGCGTAAGTGCGTGCGTGCGTGCGTAAGTGCGTGCGTGCGTGCGTAAGTGCGTGCGTGCGTGCGTGCGCGCGCGCGCGCCTGTGTGTGTGGGGGGTGTGTGTGTGTGTGTGTGCGTGCATTTGTGTGTATAGTTGTACTTGTACTGTGTCTTCAGTGAATAATGTTACAGTTTGTTGTCCTATAGGAGCCAAAAGTGAGGTATTGCCAGATTTCCAATGCTTTTCCCTTGTAGGGTTTTCAATGTATGTACAAAATACAGTCTGTGGTTAAAGAGATGATACAATATTTTTTTCTAATAAGACTGGGTCAAAAACCATGTTTATACCACTAATTGGGTCTTTAAAGTTGTACAATGCAGATTCACAAATAACGATTTTTAGCAACCTCTGCTGGTCACTACCGTCACTGCATACAATTTCCGTAGTCCTCGATTACCCAGAATTCCATTTGTTTTCACCGGAAGCCTTTTAATTGTTTTATACTATCTGCGGATCGTTTCTCTTAGCCAGTGGAGCATAGTTACCATGAGCTGTGCTTTCTTTTTCTGTTCTTTTTCGATCTTCCAATCCTACATTCTCTTAAAATCAGCGTGAGGTTCCTTTTTGTTATTAGCGCGGTAGTTCCTGGCCAAACAGGAAACCGTTGCGGTAGTTCCTGGCCAAACAGGAAACCGGTGCATTTCCGCCTCCGTTTTCCGGCCAGATGACGTCATTTTCCCGGGAAAGTCCCCCCCGTCACCGTTCAATAGAAAATATATAAATAAAAGGCTTCCGGGGGTGAAATTCATGGAGTGGGTGCTTTTGCCACTCACAAAAGATATACAATTTAACTTTAGTTTTGTTGAAAACGTTACCTAGTATTACTTTAACATAGGCCAGAGTTTCACATTTTGTTATACCAGATAAATTACACTCGGTCGTATAATATCTGAAATGTGATTTGAAAAATTTCAAATCTTTATTTATTTTCTTATTATTTTATTAATGTTACTATGTACAGTATATAGCAACAACTGAATTGACAATGACATGAGTGTTCCCGGCTTGAGAGGTATAACAACATGTATGTCCATGTGGTTGGGGGTGTAAGTGATCTTTTTTTAATAAATGTTATATTCTGATTATAATCATGTTTTTTTCAGTATTTGAGGGCTCCCTGTCTCTGCAGCGCTATAATATACAGAAAATGCATTTTCAGGTCAGGATACCAATTTTATCCAATCAGGAGAGAGAACTTTTAAGATACACAATAAACAAGTGAAATTGGAAATTATGAAACGAAACAAAGAAAATAGCTGACAAAATGAAACTGAACCCACCTGACAATGTATTTTCTATTTATGAAAGTGCTGCAGAGACAGGGAGACCCCGTTAATAAACAAACACTCTAGCAGTGAATACTATCAGACTAATCTCTCAAGACAGATCACTGAAGAAAGCCGCATAGTGTTTCTTTCAAGATTTTTTGTTGTTGCTGATATTCAATATAGCTAATATAGATAAGAGGTTGCAATTTATGAGAGCAAATGGTTAGCAAATGACTTCAACGTTTATTTATTTATTTAACGGATATCTCAGTTTCTTCAATATACGCATTCCAATGCTCAACTAATAAGGCATATAGTAGTAGCCTACAAAGATGACTCATTATGAAATGCATTGTGAAAGACAGTGTTTCCCCCTGTGGGATTGTGGAGGTATAGGTATGTAATGAAGGAAGCGAGCATGAAAGTGCGTATCGAGGGAATGAGGTGAGAGGGAGATGAGAGAGAGAGAGGTAAAGATTGAGGAATGTTAGGAATGAGGGTGGAGGTGGGGAGACGCTGACTGGAATGGAGCAATGAAGCGTGGAGCAAAGAGAAGGGCTCAATGGGGGAGGGAATGGAGAAGAACGGAAGGTGGGAGTTGGGGTTGGTGAAGGGGGAATAGATTATGAGAAAGGCACGGGGAGAAGTGAAGGAAGGAAGGGGTTAATGTAAAGGAGGAAGTGGGGGGTGGTGAAGGAGAAAGGAGGGATTACGAGGGGAAAAAAGAAAACACACACACACACACACACACACAGGCCAGAGAAGCGCAGTGAGTGCACATTCTGTGAGGAGGGGGAGAGAGTGCGCTGCACATGCAGTTTGCGCACGCAGTTCGCGCCTAATTCACCATGGCTGCAGTCTGCATACCACGCATTATGCGCGAGAAGCAAGGCAAAAAAGCACACACTGTGAAGGTGCAGAATATGATCAGCATGGAGCCCTCGACTAGTGAGACATCTGGGAAAAAAAGGAAAGCCAAATTTACAGACAGAGAAATAGACACATTGGTGAATGAGGTTATGGCAAATCAAGCTATTTTAAAAGCGCGGAGAACGACAAAACAAATCGACAAAATTTGGGCTTCGATTACCCGCAGGGTCAATGCACAGGGGTCAACACAAAGAACGATGGAGGAAGTAAAGAAAAGGTGGCAAGACGTCAAAAGGCGCAGTAAGGAGAAGGTTGCCGTAAACAGAAAGAAAGTCCGGGCCAGCGCAACAGGCAGTGGATCGACACAAGAAATGGTACCAAGCAACGTGGAAGACATGGTTCAGCAGTGCATGGGGGGCATCGACACGGCAGAGACTGCCACATCAGAAGGTACACTAATTTAGCAATAAACTAGTGCAGTACACTGTCAGTGTCAGAGTGCTTAGTGCAGTACCCATTATAGAGGCCAGTCTATGACATCAGTCATATACTGTATGAGTCATAGATGACTGACGTCAGACTCTCCCAAGTTGGTGCATCAGACCATGAGGCACGCGCACGCACACACACACACACACACACACGCACACGCACACGCACACGCACACGCACACGCACATCATAGTAAATGTATAGAACGGACATTCATAGCAATGCTGTGCATCTGTGACAACCTTGGAAGATAAAGTCATCTATCCATTGGCCTCAGTGATGTATTTGTTCAATATATGCAATGGATATGGTGCCCAGATACAGTATTATGCAACATTACATCATCAGCCATCTTTGCCTGGGTACTGTTTCCAATTGCAATTACAGTATGAGCAGCAATATCACCTGTGCAGCACCTAATTGTTTATTAAATGGACCAAAATGACCAGGGAGGCAAACATTACTTTTGAATGTTAGTATAGAGCAGGGGCAGATCTGGGTGGGACCAGGTCCACTCGGATTGAATCTGGTCTGCAGGTACCATAGTAACATTTATCTTTATTTTTGTGTTTAGATCATGGTGGAACGACGTCAGTCACTAAAGCCACTGGCCACCACACAGTGGTCAGGGAAGCCGCCGCCCCCTGTTCAACGAGGGAGACAATCAACGATATTGACAACAAGCTTTTGGAGGAGCAAAGAATGCAGACGAGCGCCGTTCAAGAAATTGCTGATAACACCAAGGTCTTCACCGCGGCAGTTAAGGCCATGAGGCGCGACAGTAGAGACATCCTTGCGTCGTCGAGACAAGTTGTCTCCGCCATTACAGGACTAACAAAAGCAGTGAACTATTTGGCACAGCAGCAGCAGGACACCAACAACTACCTGAAAACTTTAGTTGGCCAGACCCTCTCCCAGCACGGTGAGCAACCCAGGACCGCTGCTGCGGTGCCTAAAAGATCACTGCGACACAAACGGTAGATGCCACATGACCCAGAGGAACCGGGCCAGAGGATGGCTTGTCAATTTAATGCATGCCATCAGATTTGTTTTTGTTTTTCCCTTTTACAATGACTTCTGTTTTTGTTGTTTGTTTGCTGTCACTCTACAAGCACATAGCTGTGTGTGGAGTACGTGCCTGGGGGAGTTTTCTACATTTTGTATCGTATTTAGCCTTAGACCACGATACTTGCATAATGAACGTTTTATTTCCTCATCCATCAGCATTCCTGGAGGTTTTGAGCTGCAAAGTAATAAAAACACATAACAGAGATAAGTTCAGCTGCTTTATTTATGATACTATGATAATAAAACATTAAATAAAAACTATTTTCCATCTGTAGCCAGCGGGCTACCATAGCTGAATGGGTAGAGAGGCTGCCTGGGAAACAAAAGGTCCCTAAACCGAGTGCATTCCATATGAATAAGGCTAAAGGCCTTCCCGCAACTGACCCCGGTTTGAATTCGACCTGAGGCTCTTTGCTGCATGTCATCCCCCTCTCTCTCCCTCCTTTCCTGTCTCTCTCTCATTGTATCTACGGAAATAAAGCATAAAAATGTCAGAAATAAATCTAAAAGACAAAAGCAATGACAGCATCCGGCTGTCAAGTAGCTACATTATGTATACAAATGAGAGAAGTGCTGTTTTCCCAGACCCAAAGAGAACATACCTTTAGTAAATAACAGGCCTTAATCATGGCTGCAGTGCACCTCATCTGCACTAGAAATCATTATGTATCTTCTTTTTTTTTCAAGTCTGACTGTAAGAGTCAAATTCCTGCTGCTCCTTACTCCTAACCAGACAGGCGTGGATTGAACCGTCTGAATAACACTGGTATCCTTAAGCCTAATTTATACGCCATTGTGCGATGAAGTAAGAATCAGGCTTTAAAGGCTGATTGGGCTGACTGAGTGATGAAGAAGAGGTTAAGGAGGATGGGCGAGTACCGAGGGACGCAGGGACCGGAAGCGAGTCAAGGGAAGGTGACCGGGTACAAACAGTGAATGGAGGGTGGGGGTGGGGGTTGTACACGAAGAGGCAGTGATAGAGAATCAAGGGTGGGACGCGAAGGAGAGAGGTAGAGAAAGAGAGGGGGAGGGGGAAGGGCTGGTACAACAGCTGCTGCTCAGTTATAATTGCCTCAATTAGCTGATAGGGCTGCCACGAAGACAGTGTTTGAATCGGTCGCCATGACAACCGAGCTGCGGTTGCTCCCGAGAGGTCTGAGGAGGGGGGGGGGGGGTTGCGATGGATGGGGGGCTTTTCTAGCGATGGCGTGGCTTCAGGAGATCAGAGCAGGAGTTAGGGAAGATGGAAGGGAGGAGGGAATTAAGGGAATGAAAGACAGAGAGAAAGAGAGAGAATGGTAGGATGGTAGGATGAAAGGTTGCATGAGAGATGCAGGCCACAGATGATGATGATGGCTCCGTGTGGTGATAAAGGCAGGGAGGGAGGGAGGGACAGACAGACAGGGGAGGAGGATGGCTCAAGAGAGAGAGGGGGGAGAAAGCGAGGATGAAAAGTGGGATGGAAAAGCAAAGACAGGAGCCAAGAGAGATACGGAAGAATGGTGTGATTGAAGGAGTCAGCGGGAACGCTCGTCTCGACGACGATAATGGCTTGATGGAAACAGTTAGCGGGATGGTTACAAAGATGAACTTAAACAGAGAGACAGAAAAAGGTGTTGGAAAAGAGGGTTGGAAAGACAGAGGAAAGACCAAAAGAGAATCAAGCTTGGGGGGAATGGAAACCCACTCTTATGGTGGCTTTAAAGATGGAAATATCAAATAATGGAGAGAGAGAGAGAGAGAGAGAGAGAGAGAGAGAGAGAGAGAGAGAGAGAGAGAGAGAGAGAGAGAGAGAGAGACAGACAAATATGGAAAACCAGAGCTCAGTGAGACAGAGATGATGCCAAAGAAACAGATGATCAGAAGAATACAAAGATGAACTTAAACAGAGAGAGGCACAGAGAGGGAAAGATGGAGGGAAGACCAAAAGAGAATAAAAATGACACTGCCTGCAATGTTGGTACCTGCTGTGTTGTAGAAAAGGTAAATGAAGGGTAAAAGACATCAGGTGCTCCTCCCAAAGACCAACAAGTATGAATGGTGGGAACTGGCAATTGGTGAAAATAACTGGACACATGCTGGGCACCTTTACACTGCTGAACTTCACAGTGTTGAAACAGTTCCTTGTTTGTGAAAGCAAAAATCACAAATTATTTTCTACGGGCAAGTGTCCATATTCTTGTCCATATTCTTGTCATAATAGGTGAAAATTCTGCAAAATAGGCAAAAAGTATGCAAAAATAGCAGACCTAACAGATCAGCTATTTTCAGCGAAGAGATTTGGTGTGAGGGGAATTGGGGGGGGGGGGGCAGTACAGACCCCTGAGGGACTCCGGTCAACGAAGTATATAAGGTTTAAGTGGTTAATTAGATGGCAGAGGGAGCAGGAAGGGATGGGGGGATGGTAAATGGAGGGGGAAGGGAAGGATATAGGTATGGCCACTGCCCTGGTTGGAGGGGTCAGACATAAGGCTCTGCTGGGTGATCAGTGGGGCTCGGTGACCAGCTATAGACCAATCTGTCACTCTCTCTGATCATCCAGGAAGATGGATGACGATGGCCAGACACCAGCTGCGGTGCGGGAGTGAGTGCAGGCGTGGGTGTGTGAGAGACTCCGAAGTGGTTGGCACCCCTCCACTCTCTTAATCTTTCACTACAGATTGAAAGAGTGAAAGTCTCTAGTCTCACTCGCTCTCTCCATCGTACCAACACTGTCTGGAGTGTTTCTTATTTCAGTGTGTGTGTGTGTGTGTGTGTGTGCGTGCGTGCGTGCGTGCGTGCGTGCGTGCGTGCGTGCGTGCGTGCGTGCGTGCGTGTATACCAATGTGTGGGTGTGAGTGTGGCCACTTCATGCCAAACGCAGGGTGTGCACCACCACGGGTGTCACACTATCACTCAATCACTCCACAGTGCTGTCAAGGGGAGAGCAGGCCCGCGACTGCTAGTTGGCAAGACACGCACCCTCTTTCCATATATATTCATGAAAGGCCATCTTTTCTCTCAAGCGACAGGGTCTGGCGCACTGTTAGACATTTGATTTATGGCCCCTCCACGCCTGAAGGTTTATATATATGGGACTGGGACGGGAGCTGCCGAGTGCTGAGCAGGCGTACCGCCGGACAGTGATGAGCTGCTCACAACTACTCAACTGTACATATGAGTACGTGCACACACACACACACACACACACACACACACACACACACACACACACACACACACACACACACACACACACACACACACACACACACACACACACACACACACACACGCGCAGATGTGTAGTATGCGCCTGTATACGTACACGCACACATGTGCACAGTACACGCATATGTATACTGTGTAAGTGTTGTATGCGTATGAGCAGGCATTGAGAAGCATAAAATATAATATACATATACTGTACATGCTACAGAAGCATAAATCCACATGCAGCTGAACCCACACACAAGCACACATGCACACATTTGTATTATGTTCTTGCACAGACACACCCCATCAGTGCAGTCTCTCAACCACGTGGCACAGTTGAGTAAGTGTTATGTATGATCCGTACCCAGGCTGACAGCTCCACAGAATGTAATTCAACCCTAATATCCTCCCTGGTTGAACCAAGTGACTGATCTCTCTCTCTCTCTCTCTCTCTCTCTCTCTCTCTCTCTCTCTCTCTCTCTCTCTCTCTCTCTCTCTCTTCTCTGTTTTACTGGTGAGAGGAGATAAGCATGACAGGTGGTAGAATTTAGATCAGGTGGCACATATTAATTTAATGCCAGTCAAGCCTTCAGCCAATCAGATTCACTCTCACCTCGATACAAGATGCCATGTTTTATCCCCTCATAAAATGTCATCCGACGCTAAAAGGTCTCAATTACTGTGACTCTATGTATGTACAGTATGTATGTATGTGTGTGTGTGTGTGTGTGTGTGTGTGTGTGTGTGTGTGTGTGTGTGTGTGTGTGTGTGTGTGTGTGTGTGTGTGTGTGTGTGCACTGCTGGCACCAAGTACACAGCAGTGCACAGACGCGCACAAGCATGAACACAGAGCAGATATTCTTGCCTTTCCATGCGATCGGATGCATACGTCTTGTTCCAAATGAATGTCAAGACATTTTGAAAGGTGCGACTGCTCTGAGATTGAAGGCATAAAAAATGAAAGTCATGTTGGATGGCAGTCGACAGCAGCTGCAGCAGGCAGAGAATAACTAGAATTTCTTTTCATGTGCTTTTCTCTCTGCTACCAAGAAGGCAGCCAATTATGCTACCAATGTCTTTCATTAAAAGCCTTAAGTGCCTTATAAAAGGCATCTTACAGATCCCACTTTCTTTTACCTTCAATTGAGGAGAAGGGAGATATGACAGATAAAGAATAGAATGTCAGAAGCTAGGAGAATGTAAGCCGTCGGCTGTCTTCTCCACTGGTGCCCATGGGCTGCCTGGCGCTGGCGGAGAGAGAGGACAAATTGGCACATGCCAGAGTTTCTCTTTATGTATAATTGATTCATTTTACGGTAAAGTGAGTGGTGTTTAAATGTTTCATAATGGTAGAAATATCATTGGGGATAAATATGGCTATTGGATCCACTATGAAAGAATTTACAACTTCATGTGCATGCCTTGTGCAAGCATATAGTCAAACATAAGAGGACATTTCACACTTTATTCTCCAAAGAAAGGTGACAGACAGCATGAGAATTTAACACACATGGAAGGATATTTGTTTTTTTTGTGTTATCTATTTTAGAAACCTGTCAATAAGTTGATAAAATGAAACATGATTTTTTTTTTCTTTTTTTGCTTGTCCATTTAACAGATAGATTTATTCAATTTAACTTTGGTTTTTGTCATGCTGAAAAGGAAAATGAAGGACATCTGGCATTGTGTGGCCAATGCCAGAAAAAGGATGGCTCTCTATTCAAATATTTTATTTCATAAGAAGTCCTTATAGTAAAAAGTTTTAGTCAGGTTGCATCTTGCAGCACAATTCCAGAGCACTTATAACAATTTAACTATTTGACACAAGTTCATAGCATTCTTCTGTGCAGACTGGGAACACCACAAGGTTGTTTTTCTGCATGCTTCTTGTCCCTATAGAACTGCCATTTCTTTATATTTTAAGTGGCTTTGGGTCAATAACATGAAGCATTTCAAGGAAAAAATATTTTCTACATGTGGGAGTTAGTCAATTATATTGAAATTCACAAAAAAAAGGAACAAATAGAAACACACTGTAGTCTGATGACAGAGGATTAAACCTTGAGATTTGCCCTCTTTTGACATCTGTGGATACGTCTGAGTGATGGAGCAGAAGACAGAAGGAGACCACTGCTGGCATATCCATCTTCAGGGTGTTACTAAATGGAGAACGATTGGCTGTGAATACCCTCCCTCTTCCATTAATTATCATCAGTAACGCCTCCCTGGTCATTTATCTCACACACATCCACTAACCACTGATCTGCCCATCCCCCTCTGGTGCACATCCCCCATCTCCCTATACGTATAGAGCGTGCATATACAGTGTATACACACACACACACACACACACACACACACACACACACACACACACACACACACACCTCCTGAGCCCGTTCAAAGTGTTTTTGTTGACAGAGGACAGTATTCGCAGCCAAACCTAATCAATTTAAAGTATGGGCTCTCGCTTGCTCACTAAAAGGCCCAGGTAATACAGAAACATTTCGAGGTCCCTCGCTTTCAAAAAATGTGGCGAGTGGCGACAGGGATTTGAGAGCAGCCTCTCTGTCAGTCTGGTATCGCGTTTGTGAGGAAATCAAATGACAGGAGGGGGGCACAGGAATGCATTTCCCTTTTAGCGGCGTCTGTTGCATTAGAGAGATTGCTCTGGTGGAAATGAGACGTGCTGAAAAATGACACGCACGGGATTTCTGCAAAATGAAGTGCGCTGCTGTGAAAAATGGGTTTATTGTCAGCAGACCAGCGCACCAGATACTTCTGTCCGTGTCACCGTGTGTGATGGATGGGCGCCGATGGGGGCGTTTTGTACCCTGACGATTTCGTCAAGTCAACAAACAACCAACAGATAGGGTAGAAAATGTCCCACGGCATTACAAGAAACACAGTGACTGCCACAAGACTCTAGAGTCAAATCCTCTGTGTTCATTCATTCATTTGTATTTCTGAGAATGTGCTCTTTTGTACACTCAGAGTAGCCTATAAATAACACTTTACTGGGTAACGTTACGTGCGATAGTTGACTCATTGACACAAGACATAACATGAGATGAGTTCGTGGTGATGACCGTGTCCCGTGGGTATTCTCTCACCGTGTTATCATAGTGACGACAGCTTATTGCAAGAGTGCATCCCTGTGGTGTCACGGGTAGGGCGGGGCCGTGAATTCCCTGGATGACTTTGATTGTCATCAATACAAGCAAAGGACCACTCCTCTGTTCTATACTCTCCACACTCTTCACAGACGTGCACTCGCTAACACACACATACTGTTTTAACTCAGGTACGCGTGATCCACTGAAACACACACACACACACACACACACACACACACACACACACACACACACACACACACACACACACACACACACACACACACACACACACACACACACACACACACACATACAGAGCTTGCACATAATGCATGCACACACCAACTACCAAGCAATCATTCATACGCATGCATGCTTGCACACAAAGATGCACACACAGACTCCTTGCCCCAGAATGCCCAAAGGGAAACGAGTGTGCACACAGCTCTTTTCCCTGGCAATCTGTCAGGTCCTCTTTTTTCCTCTCTCTCTCACTCTCAAATCTCTCCGTCTCTTCTCTCATTTTTCTATTCTTCCGCTGTCAGTATGCTTCTCTCGTTCCCTCCCATCATGCCTGCAATGCAACGCTCACACACACACACACACACACACACACACACACACACACACACACACACACACACACACACACACACACACACACACACACACACACACACACACACACACACACACACACACACACACACACACACACACACACATACACACTTCTTGCAGCACAGCACACCCAATCATACACTTGATAGCACACACGCATAATGTAAACGAGTACACTACACATTGATTGGTTGATTGATTGATTGATTGATTGAATACTTTATTAGTCAGAAATGGAAACAGCACGAGGTACAGTCAGACATTAAGGCAAAAATTATTACACAATTTCAAGTCCTGGGGACTTGTTTCCATTGTGGTCTTATGTATTCAATTCATCAACATAAAAAATACAATAATACATGTCATCAACAAATACAAAACACTAAATATGTACAAAGGAGAAAAAGGAAAAACGTCGGCAGTGAATGACACCTCCTTTCTATGGGAAAATTGCATTTACCTCCCCTTGTGGTCTCCTGATAGATGGGTTTTCAGGCTAGTTTTGAAAGAAAGTGATTTACATCTTTTAATGGATGGTGTCAGGGAATTCCACATTTTGGTGGCAGAGAAGTAGAATGAGAATGTTCCCATGTTCTATACACAGTAAAATCTCTGTTAATGTATCCCTTCTTATATGTACAAATATAACCAAATACGGGTCCATTTGGGTACATTTCTACACTCTATAAAATTAACAACTAGGAGAAACTGTACAAATAATGTAACCTCTCCCCTGAGGACCAGAAAATACTCCCTAACACTGAGAGGATTTTGCTGTGTACACATACAGTACACACACAAACACACACGGGAGGCGCACGCATCCACACACTTGCTTCTATGCAGTCTGCCTCTAGCATGGTCCTGATTTATACTCTGTCGTACGACGGTGTTGCGCGCCAAAAGTAGCCGATATATCGTCGCTGTCGGGTCCAAAAAAAAACGTCCTTTTTATTATTATTCAAAAAAGGGAAATAGTGAGCTTGTAGATCCGCCATTTTCACTACTTTTGTGCGACACTGTTATATGATGAAGTAATGCATTAATGTACAAAAAAATAAAAATAAACATAAAGTTGAAAATATAGCGATACAAGGTTTCTGCCAGACGGCAACGATATACAAGCTCACGACGCGTTGCGGTCTCCGAGCTAAAGATCCACATTAGCTCCTGGTTCCTAATGCGTGCTCTACATGCAATCCCACTTTAATCTACTCACAGTAACCACAGTGGTACCAGCAGGCAGCAAAGCATGGTCTGCCTGGGGGCAACCCTGAGGCACTGCTATGTTCCATCTACATTAGCATCCCCTGCCAACTGTACACCGCATAGTACTGAGTGCTCGTTTAACCCTGGAAGTGCGCACGTTTGATTACATTTGTGCACTCGCAGGGTTACAAATGAATAGATTAACACTGAGGATTTCAATGTGTACACTGACTGTATAGCTATAGCATGCCCTGCCAACTGCATGTATGGGTGCGTGTGCACGTCGTGAGGGTGTGTGTGTGTGTATGTGTGTGTGTGTGTGTGTGTGGGTGGGTGGGTGTATATGATTATTTATGTGCATGGTTAATAGTAGAACACAATTAAGCATATGAATGTGCCCTGTGAATATATTTTCCTGTGTGTGTGTGCGTGTGTGTGTGTGTGTGTGTGTGTGTGTGTGTGTGTGTGTGTGTGTGTGTGTGTGTGTGTGTGGTGTGTGTGTGTGTGTGTGTGTGTGTGTGTGTGTGTGTGTGTGTGTGTGTGTGTGTGTGTGTGTGTGTGTGTGTGTGTGTGTGTGTGTGTGTGTGTGTGTGTGTGTGTGTGTGTGTGCTTTTTCAAGGTACTGTTTGACACTAAGTTCCTTACACACAGAAGCGTTTATTTTGTGTGATCAATTGACATCAATTTAAATTGATGTTTGTGTCATGAGTACATCAACGCAGAACACAAATATTATGTTAATATCAACTGGGTCTGTCTGTCTGTCTGTCCACCATCATGCCAGATTTCTTGTGCGGTAAGCCATTGAAGAAAATCCACAAATATTTTTCACAAATTGTGAATATCTTCTTTCGGCATGGCGGAGACTTTGGCTTCATCGCTGCGAAACTTTGCACACACACTCCCTTGATGCCAATTCAGAACCTCTGCCCTAAATTTCTCACATGGGCCTTTTATAGCGCCACCAGGAGGCCAATTTGTGCTAAACACATTTTTGTACAGTACTCCTACAGATTTTGTCCAAAAATCCCACAAATCAGTACACAGTATCTCTATCATTAAACGAAACAGGTCTTTCAGATTTTTCATATTCCATCTTGATTGGAGATGGGCTTCCAAAGTTTGCAGGAGTGCTCCGTTTTCAACAAATTGCCTCAAATCATGAACACAGCTTGCTATTTCTGTGAAATCTTGCACACAATTCCCATAGGCCGAGGAAGAAATGCCACTTGAATTTTTTTAAATCAACCTCATGGTGGCGCTATAACAGGCTGATTAGTGTTTTTACCTATAACTGCACCGATCTGTGTAAAACTTTGTATGCGCACTCCCTAGAGGCCAAGGATAAACCTGCAAACCCTGCATTTCTCACATCTGCCTTTTATAGCGCCACCAGTTGGCCGACTTATTTCTTTTTATATTTAGCCTTCAGATTTCATTAAAATTTCACGCAAATCGGTACACATGATCTCTATAGTCGTGTGATCAAAGCGGATCTGTTTGATTTTTCATATTCCATCCTGATTGGCTAAGATTCACATCTAAAGTTTACAGGAGTGGCCCGTTTTCAACAAAATTCCGCATATCATGAACGCAGCGTCCGATTGCGGTGGAACTTTGCAACTTTTCTATCGTTAAGTGATCAAGGCATTTTTCCATTCTGATTGGAAAATTCCGAACATTGCTGGCCCACAATAACCTACCTGACCTGGCGGAGACCTGTGCTCCGAGGAGCACTTTTTCTAGTTTGAGAATAGTTTTCATAATTATGTTGTGAATTCATTATTTCAGATCCACCAATCCCTCTATACCTTCAAGTCAACATGAGATCCACAATTCAAGCCACACCGTTAACCCGTTTTGTTACTCTTCAGAGTGAAATGAATGTGCAGTAGATACCCATGACGAACCACTTGCAAACCATCTTGCATTCTTTTCCATCTTTTCTTCTGAGTTACAAGAAAATAAATTAATGCTGCACTGCTGACTGACTCCGTTATTCAAAAACGTATTTGATGTGATGTTTTGTCCTCCTGACATTCTAACTGTCAACACTGTAATTGTGCCGCCTGCCCTCGCATTGTTCTTTAGATTTTTGTCCTTTGTATTAAGTTGTCTAGTTTTATTTTGATGTGCAAAACCGATGGTCTCCCATCCCATCTCTCAAAGCACATCATTTCTGTGAGCACATAGCATCTCCTTCCTCTCATCTTTCCTACTGACTCAAACAAAGAGAAGAAGGAAAAAGGTGAATCCCCCACAAACCCCTGTGTTAGAAACACAAATGAGAGTTTTGAAAAGAGTGAAAGCTGAACACTACTCAAGCTCCTTCAGGGTGAAATATAGCTGACTCTTGGTTGCATACGCATTCCCAGACACACTTGACACTCGTATTCCCATATGTAGTACTTTATGTATATATTCATATATAGTACCCTCCACCCAATCCCCCTTCCTCTGTCAAGTCTCAGGTAGTGAAAATGTATCCAGTATCTGCGATTCTCCTACACAGTAAAATCCATAGTCTTAATTTATCCATTTGCATCTCAGTGTTACAAATGGATAAAATTAAGACACAGGATTTTACTGTGTATCTCCCCCAACCGCCAGT
>NC_137614.1:28720573-28795573 GCF_963280865.1 Gymnoscopelus braueri | reverse complement strand
GCTAGCCTCTAATAAATCCACAAATAGATTTTTTTTAACGCAAACCCATCATCATTGAGCAATCCAATAATATTCATGTTTATAGCCATTAGCCTATACTCTGTCTACCATAATATCAGGGGTAGCATGTGCTTAGTCTAGCCAATATACATTTGCATTTCTTATTCGGATAAGATATAAAAATGCACGTTGAGATAAGAAAATTGTTTGCAACTGACATTGAAATCAAAGCATTAATCATTAACGCGAGGCACAACTTTGTTTTGTTTTTTATTGATTGAGTATTCTTTTAGACAGAAATGTAATAACAGCACGAGTACAGTCAAACACATACTGTAGTCTAAAAAGGACTTGCGGTCTTCTTTCCATTGTAGTCCTACAGGTGTCCAATTCATCAACATATCAAATAGCACCAAAAAAAAATGTATATCATCACTACATAATAAAAAACACTTTATGTACAACATAGGGAAAAAAGGGGAAGGGGGGGGGTGCCTGTCTAATGGAGAAGTGCTCAAGTGTTGCTGTTGATGTTCAATGTTGCTTCAGCCTACTCTCGGGCAGGGGTCTTCAACTTTTTTCAGGCTGAGGAGTCCGGACCCCTTAGCTGAGAGAGGGAGATGAAGCAGGGACCCCCCCAACTACATTGTATATGTGTTGCAGATTCCAACTTTTTCATAGCTTCATAGAATTGTTTGACCGCTCTATCATCAGTGTTCTTCAAATCAATGTTTTTCTTTGTTTATTTGGTTTATTTACACGCTTTTTCATATTTTGGATTCATGTTGATGTTGTGTATTTTCCAGACATTTAACCACATATGACTTAGTAAACTTGTCATTTGGCTCTGTACTTAGTGTTTTTTTTGCCTCTATGCCAAACTTCTTCACCAAAAATTGCCGATCTACAAGCATGCATTGTGAGCTTGTATATGTGCTATTTTCAAATATTTTTTTATTAAATCTATTATGATGATGATGACTTAATATGCCTATTTTTTACAACACAGATCCTCTATGGGGGTCCCTGGCACTAAATAGAGTGGACAGCATGGGGGAGTGATTAGAGGAGTGGCTAGGCTGAATAAATTACACATTGTTCACGCCCATTACCTGGAGCTGAGAGGCGAACAGCCTTTTTGCATGTAGTTTAAGCGCAAGGGGGCGGGTGGCGGGTGGGGAGAGAGCCTGGCGACGTGAGCTATGTTAGTGCACTGAGTGGCAGTTGGGGCAAACGCAGTCCCCACAACATCATTTACGATTCTGTGCCTATAGAGCGTCGCAGTTCCCGCCCACTTCCTGTTTTTTTTGGTGCCGGAAGAAAAAACTCAATGCATTTTTCCATTGACATTTCCAAAAATATTTATATCTATTAATTTAAGCCTCGAATCAAGCCATCATGACATGACATGAATCATGACCATAAACGTTTGATTCTGTGATTTTTTTTTTGTTGAAAACGGCAAAACAAAGGGTATTTATTAAATATAGTATATCATATAATTAAATATAAAATAAAATAAAATCACAGAAAAAAACGTTTTATGGTCATGATTCATGTCATCTCGTGATGGCTTGATTCGAGGCTTAAATTAATAGATATAAATATTTTTGGAAATGTCAATGGAAAAATGCATTGAGTTTTTTCTTCCGGCACCAAAAAAAACAGGAAGTGGGCGGGAACTGCGACGCTCTATTGGTACATAACTCGGACGGCGCTTAGTCGACTAGCAGACCATCGGCCGGTCGTCGCGGGCACTCGCGCCTGGAGGCGCTCGGGCGCAATTCCTCGGCCTCAAGGTCTGCTGAGTCGGCGCGCCTCCGTCATGGTCCAAAACTATACTTTATCGGCGAAAAAAAGGAGTCCGCAGTTGTTTGAAAAAATAGTGTTCTAAGCGGGAGTCGAACCCCGACTCCCAGTGGCAATGGTTTTAGAGTCAAGTGATTATCGAAGTGCGCCACTGAGGACGGAGCTGAGTTTAGGAATTTGGGCTGTATTAGAATGTGACGTCCTAACTCTTCTAATGTATAGGAAAGAAGTCCCTTGCACTATTATAGATAACCAGATTCAAACGAGCACATCTTCAAAATGAAAAATGCAAAATGCTCACTTGCGGCATAAACCATTGTACTCAGTCACATATATGCAGCAGGATGCGTGGTCAGCTTGTGGATCGGCTATTTTTGGTGAATGTTCACCCTCAGAATAGGGATGCTGCATGGGGTTAGTGTAAAAAATACAAAAAGAGATTTTGTGGACCCCCTGTAGTAACTCTGAGGACCCCCTTCGGGTCCCGGACCCCGTGTTGAAGACCCCTGCTGCTGAAGCAACATTGAACATCAACAGCAACAAGTCATCACTTCTCCATTAGACAGGCACCCCCCCCCCTTCCCCTTTCTTTTCTACGTTGTAGGCCTACATAAAGTGTTTTTTATTATGTAGTGATGATATATATATTTTTTGGTGATATTTTATATGTTGATGAATTGGACACCTAGGACCACAATGGAAAGAAGACCGCAAGTCCTTTTTAGACTAAGTGTTTGACTGTACTAAAACTACAAAGACAAAACACATTTACAAAAAAAAACAACAAACAAACATAACAATTTAAAAAAGACAAAAACTGTACCACCCACTTCTCTACAATTGCTCATTCCTTTCGATTCTTCTTATTGTTATTTTCGAGCTACGTTCGCTTCCCGCATTCGCGCGTCTTACTTGTGATTAATGCTTTGATTTCAATGTCAATTGCCAAGCTTCATTTGGACATACATAAAATAAATGTAATGACCTTGTATGTAATACTACTACAGACATATGAACCTAGTTCTCCCAACAACATGACAAGGTTTCCTTGATTCTGGAGAATTGGCTCAATACTGAACCTAGTTGATGTAGTGGAACATGGAGAAATTGCATTTGAATTTCCATTTCCATTCTAATGTCTACCCTGAGTCAGGTTTGAACACTCAACCTCTAGCTTGCAAGGCGAATGCCCTAACCACTACACTAAATTGCCATATAGTGACTGTCTCTCACACACACTACTGAGATTCTCACACACACACTGGTAAAGCCTCACATACACACACACACACACACACACACGCACGCACGCACGCACGCACGCACGCACGCACGCACACACACACACACACACGCACACACACACACACACACACACTACTGAACACCTCACACACACACACACACACACACACGCACGCACGCACGCACGCACGCACGCACGCACGCACGCACGCACGCACACACACACACACACACACACACACACACACACACACACACACACACACACACACACACACACACACACACACACACACACACACACACTACTGAACACCTCACACACCCACTCACACACACACACACACACACACACACACACACACACACACACACACACACACACACACACACACACACACACACACACACACACACACACACACACACACACACACACACACACACACACACACACACTACTGAACACCTCATACACACACTAGTAAGAACCTCTCACACACTATAGTGAAACCTCACACACACACACACACACACACACACACACACACACACACACACGCACACACGCACGCACGCCAACAGCACGCACGCACGCACACACGCACGCACGCACGCACACACACACACACACACACTACTGAACACCTCACGCACACACTACGGAACACCTCACGCATACACTACTGAACACCTCACATACACACTAGTGAAACCTCACACACACACAAATAAAACCCCACATTGAATATAGTAGAACCTCACACACAAGCTACTGAAAATCTATCTGTTTGTCTGTCTGTGAATTTATATGTACAGTTTTTATCGGTTTATATTTACTATATATCAGTGTGTTTCGCACAGTTATTTGTATAGTCTATTAGTTATTTTACATTTTAAAATGAACCACATGGAAACAAGCTACACCTTCTTTTAAGATTTTGTCCAATTTGGCCTATGTAATGGTGATACTGTTTAAGTGCTTTTAAATGTTCTGTTGTACTGTATTCCATTCTATTCTATTCCATTCTATTTTACTCAGAGCCTTCCATAAGCTCAAACTTACTAGAACCCATGAAGTTCTGTGATATTACTCCTTACGTCTCCATTAAAAACACAACCACTCTCACTCTGTAGGCCTACTTACAAAAAAAACATAGTCATAAAAGAACTGACTCATACAAAAATGAAAATAGCATATCCATATAAGAGAAATGCTGTAGTTAATATTAGCTTGGACCATCAAGCAGATGTTTCAGAAACCCGCCTACCAGTGACATCATCGACGGGTAATCCAAGCCAATAGAAACAGCAGTCTTTCTATTCAGAGAAAGTTAGCAAGCTATAATATAAGTCATGTATTTCTTGCATTAATAAATGTAATACATTAAATTAAATTAAATTTGAAATCTTCTTGTGAAATGACCAAACCTGCCTACAGATTTGCCACTGGTAGGCAGGTCTCTGAACTGTCCACAGCCCTTCTCTGTGACACAGAGTGAGTAGGAAAAAAAATGGGTGAAGTCGTCCTTACAGTATCATTCTCTCATCCTCAATAGTCAGCAATAAAGTCCATCCTCTTTGGCCATTTTCTCTGTGGTCCAGCAGCTCTGATGGCGTTGTTGAAGTCATAGTGTTTATATATAATACATTTTAATTTCATTTTACCTTTTGTGTCAAGACAAGAGACAGTACAGTGTATAATATAAAAAAACATAACACCACCAAAACAGACAACGCATTACAATAATAATAATAATAATAATAATAATAATAATAATAATAATAATAATAATAATAATAATAATAATAATAGTATAATAAAAATGACACCAAAAACAACATTGCTAGATTCAGTTGCTTTTCTAATTTTTTTTAGGGTCTTGTCCTCATATCATTCCATCTGAGAATATGTAAGGAGTCCATATTTTATCATAAATGTACAACTTTCCCTTAATTTTGTATTTTTTCCCCAAATTTACATCAATACATTAGAGTCATTTTGGGCCTCCCATTCCTTCTCTCCCCATATATGGAGTACTCTGATGTCATCAATATGATGTCACTGTCATACTACTGACATCATCATCATAGACTGGCCTACACTCCATATTTGGGCATTTCTGACACAGAACTCAGTTTATACAATATTAATATTATTTATATTGTGTCATTATGACATCGGACTCAGTAGTGTGTGCGTGCGTGTGTGTGTGTGCGTGCGTGCGTGCGTGCGTGCGTGCGTGCGTACGTGCGTGCGTGCGTGCGTGCGTGTGTGTGTGTGTGTGTGTGTGTGAGGCCTTACTAGTGTGTGTGTGAGGTGTTCAGTAGTGTGTGTGTGAGGTTTTACTATAGTGTGTGAGAGGTTCTTACTAGTGTGTGCGTGAGGTGTGTGTGTGTGTGTGTGTGCGTGCGTGCGTGCGTGCGTGCGTGCGTGCGTGCGTGTGTGTGTGTGTGTGTGTGTGTGTGTGTGTGTGTGTGTGTGTCTGTGTGTGTGTGTGTGTGTGTGTGTGTGTGTGTGTGTGTGCGTGCGTGCGTGCGTGCGTGCGTGCGTGCGTGCGTGCGTGCGTGCGTGCGTGCGTGCGTGCGTGCGTGCGTGCGTGCATGCGTACGTGTGTGCGTGGGTGCGTGCGTGCGTGCGTGCGTGCGTGCGAGTGTGCGGGTGTGTGGGTGCGTGTGTGCGTGTGGGTGCGTGTGAGTGTGTGTGTGTGTGTGTGTGTGTGTGTGTGTGTGTGTGTGTGTGTGTGTGTGTGTGTGTGTGTGTGTGTGTGTGCGCGCGCGTGCGTGCGTGCGCGTGCGTGTGCGTGCGTGCGTGCGTGCGTGTGTGTGTGTGCGTGTGTATGTGTGTGTGTGTGTGTGTGTGTGCGGGTGGGTGTGTGTGTGTGTGTGTGTGTGTGTGTGTGTGTGTGTTTGTATGTGAGGCTTTACTAGTGTGTGTGTGAGGTGTTCAGTAGTGTGTGTATGAGGTTTCACTAATGTTTATGAGAGGTTTTCAGTTGTGTGTGTGTGAGGCAACGTTTTCAGTAGAGCGTGTGTGAGGTCTCACTATAGGGTGTAAGAGGTTCTTACTAGTGTGTGTGAGAGGTCTTCAGTTGTGAGTGTGAGAATTGAGAGTGAATTTCGGCCCACGGCACCCCATAGTGTGGGGTGCACACGTGGTATGGAATGATCCCAGTTCCCAACATACCATCGCAAATATGATTATGAGCACGCCGGCAAATGGGTAACATCCCTCTGAATTCCCTAATTCTCTCCATAGACAATGTTAGTGCTTGTAACAAGATGGACACACACAGAAATAGGGCATCCAGCGTGATTCCATATCTTTAAATATCTTTCAACCAGTAGCTAATTGTATTATCCCACCCAACATAAATTGTAGCCCCACGATGTTGAAATGACTCTTTCTGAACCACATTGAATGCTTTATGTCTGTCATGAAGCAGGAAATTAACCACTCTTAATCCCTTAAGACTTTGTTGTAAGACAAATAGAGGAAAAAGCAAATCGCTTTGCAATGCGATACGTGAACTTTTAGATGAGCAATTTTCACTACTTTGGAAAACAAAATAAAAACTGATAATAATTGAAAGATATTAAAAAAATGTATGTATTAATTGTTTTGTTAAGTTTCCCAAAAATAGTTATCCCAGAGTCAATGTGGTTTAGACGCAGTACAGCAAATGCCCTGACGCTATCCCGCTCTCCTCCTCGCATGTTGCCCTCCATAACTCTAAATGGGTGTATATTCCCATGACAGATTACAGTCCAATGTGATTGATTTATGCTCTTTCCCATCGCAGCTGCCCGGCCATTTGTTTTTATTGTCGCCGGCCAATCTGACAGCTTGATCGTGTCAGCGACGATGGCTTTTGTTTCTCCGATACAAGCGGCTATGGAATGATGAATTGCTGCGGGGACATTTTTATTATGAAAGGAAAAAAAACACACATGTTCAAAATACACATGGAGATGTAATTTATGATGTTAAATGGGAAACAGCTGGTGATGGTGCGCTTTATATGTAGCATCCACACTATCCACAACCTCCCATATAGAGACACATAAGAGTCCTGGGGAAGTGTGTGTGTGCACGCGTGTGTGTGTGTGTGTGTGTGTGTGTGCACGCGTGCGCGCGTGATGACCTCCGCAAGTCGGTTAATCAACAAAAGCAAATCGTCTGCCTGTCAGCATCTCAATCATTCTGTAAGGGGCAGGGGGCCTCCGCTGCTCTTTCTCTCTCTCTTTCAACCCCCCCTCTCCCTCTCCCCCCCCCCTCTCTCCCCCTCTTTCTCTCTCCCTCTTCCTCTCTCTTTCTCCATCTAACTTCCTCTAAGTACTTTCTCTTTCTCTCCTCCCTTCCCTTGCACCCAGGGTATGTCTTATCTATCTATTCTAGTATAGGGTGACCTTAATTGTATGTTTGTGCATGATCGTGTACACACAATTATTTTCGCTTTAAGGACACCTAAGGTCTGCCCCTTTCAAAAGAACAGAATATGATAAACATCTCTGTAAGTGCCAAAAAACAAGGATTATTAATTTTATTGTAATGAAAAACTGGATAATGTGGTAGTGGATTTTGGAAACCGAGACATTTTAGTGTTTTAGATCCCGGTCAAAGTGGGACGCCTGGTCACCGTATCCTAGTGCACTGTAAAACCCTCAGTGTTAGTTTAACGTCAAATGATTTGATTACATTTGTACGGAGTTACAAATGGATAAATGAACACTGTGGATTTCACGGTGTAAGGCTCTGTCCTCTATATCTGGTGAGCACAGGGTCAGGATTGGATTACAATCTGACCTCTGCTACATTAAGCCTTAAACCTAACACGCTCCCCCTGCGTGGTGTGACTGTTAGGGCAAAGCACAGCTTCCCAGGGGGGAGTCCACCTCAATGGCTGTGTGTGTGTGTGTGTGTGTGTGTGTGTGTGTGTGTGTGTGTGTGTGTGTGTGTGTGTGTGTGTGTGTGTGTGTGTGTGTGTGTGTGTGTGTGTGTGTGTGTGTGTGTGTGTGTGTGTGTGTGTGTGTGTGTGTGTGTGTGTGTGTGTGTGTGTGTGTATGTGTTTGTGCGTGCGTGCGTGCGTGCGTGTGCGTGCGTGCGTGCATGTGTGAATGCGTGCGTGCGTGCGTGTGAGAAAGAGAGATAGAGAGAGATAGAGAGAGAGGAGGGGTCAGGGGTCAAATAACTTAACAATGGCTGATATCGATTTGGAACAGAAACCGATAATGTTTTCTTCTCATCCTGTATATTTACAATGTGCAACATGGCAATATAATTATCTAAGCTTCGTTACACATTATACAGAGTTTTTTTTTCTCTTTTCTTTCTTTCTTTCTTTTATCCTCTGGTTCCTGGGGCCAAAGATCTTTCAAGGTCAAGGTTATCGATTATCGTGCGTTCTTTGTGTTCATTCTCTGTAATGAATGCAAGGCAACAGTAGTTATCTATGTATTTGTAATGAGAGGAAGGGGATTGTAGAATGGTAGTTAGTATGTACAGTATGTATGTATGTTATAGCACCATGCTGTTATTGGCTTACGCAGCATGGGGGTTGATTGGTGTGGATGGTGCATGTAGGCCCTGTGGAGGAGTGCTTAGCGTGTGTGTGTGTGTGTGTGTGTGTGTGTGTGTGTGTGTGTGTGTGTGTGTGTGTGTGTGTGTGTGTGTGTGTGTGTGTGTGTGTGTGTGTGTGTGTGTGTGTGTGTGTGTGTGTGTGTGTGTGTGTGTGTGTGTGTGTGCCCACATTAAGTGTGTATGCGTGCGTGGGCGTGCGTGTCTGTGAATATGGTTCTGAGGGAGTGAGTCAAACTCCTACACTCTCACACACACACACACACACACACACACACGTGTGTCCCTGCTGTTTCTGCTGAGATTTCATTATTCACACTGTGCTCCACTCATACGAAGAAGCAATTATGATAGCGCAACCATGGCTTTTGATGTGTCGAATGCATGTTAGAAATCCTTTATGCGTGCAGTAGGCGGAGTACATGTATGTTGGCGGGTACTGTATATTTGTGTTTGTGCGTGCGTGCGTGCATGCGCATGTGTGTGTGTGTGTGTGTGTGTGTTTTCCTCCCAGTTGTATGCACACATGCACGTATCCATATGCATAGGAGAGGAGGAATACAAACATCATGCTTCTGTTGTAGACACTTGCCTGATGCCTTCATATTTGCGGTCACACCCTCCTTGTGCACTGTAGCTTTTCTGCCTTCAAACGCATGTCTGTTGCAGTTTGCTGTCACAATACCCTGTTCTTGTTACCTGTGCATAGTAAATCAATGAATGCGGGCGCGGGCCAATTAACGTTGGCCTATGCATGTGTTCTTATGCGGTATGCCTTAAGGCTATGCATGTTTAATGATCCTACGGCAATGCGCTGCGGGGCTTGCAAGAACTCCGAGCCCCAACCCCCCCTTCCCGTGACACCCTGTGCCACTGTACAGTATAACTTTAGTCGACATAAAAAACCTGCCTCCCTGAAATATTCATCGAACACTACAAGTCTTCAGAGAGTGAGAGCTTTCCACAGAGGTGTGGTCGTAAGAACTGAAATTAATGGAGGGAAAGTGTGAAAGATGTTAATGAGTAACATATTTATTTTTGATGATCCATTTGAATGGCCTCATTCTCCTTATTCAACCTTTATTAGTCAGTATTTTAACCACTTAACGCATCTAGACTTAATAAACTGAACCTGAGTTACACCAGAGTAGAAAATCTTGTTAAAGTGGTTAAACTGTTCCTAATTTTTCTGAGGACCCCCTGGAACCCACTCAAGAACCCATGGGGGTCCCTGGACCGCACTTTGACAACCACATAGCCTACGTATTGAGACCCCCTCCAAGCAGAGATCCATTTGGAGGTGATGCGACTTCCAGTGAAAGTGAATCATATGATGACATGACTGTCTAGTTTCCAGCCTCAATATTCATCTCACTGGCCCTTCAAGCCGCTCTCATGGTTTCCAATAATCCTCTATGTGCCTGTGAGTGAGTGTGTGTGGATCTGTGCGTACGTGCGTATATGTAAGTGTGTCTGTGCTTGAATGTTTGCATTAGGAATTAGATGTGTTAATGTGTGTGTGTGTGTGTGTGTGTGTGTGTGTGTGTGTGTGTGTGTGTGTGTGTGTGTGTGTGTGTGCGTGTGCGTGTGCGTGTGCGTGTGCGTGTGAGCGTGTGTGTGAGAGAGAGAGCGAGAGAGAGGGAGGGAGAGTGAAAGTGTGCATGAGCATACTGTATGTGTCAGCCCGGTTACGTGCGTGCATGTGCCTGTGTATATATAAACAGTGCATAATGTATGTATGCTTATTGTGCAGGTGTGTGTGTGTGTGTGTGTGTGTGTGTGTGTGTGTGTGTGTGTGTGTGTGTGTGTGTGTGTGTGTGTGTGTGTGTGTGTGTGTGTGTGTGTGTGTGTGTGTGTGTGTGTGTGTGTGTGTGTGTGTGTGTGTGTGTGTGTTTCCACGTAGTCAGAGCTGGTAGGTTTGTCTTTTGAGTGCACGTGTGATTTCCTGGAAAGCAGGCCTGACTAACCCAGCATGATAAATCTGCCACCCAAACAGTAACAACAACACATCGACCTCTTACCACATGGAAACACGTAGTCACACACAACACACACACACACACACACACACACACACACACACACACACACACACACACACACACACACACACACACACACACACAGGCGCGCGCGCACCGATAAACACACTCATCTATTGCTTTGCCTCCCGTCCAACGGCCATCTGCCTCCAACACTGATAATAAGCATCATCATATGATGGATTATATCTTGTTATTGGATTATGACTTATCTAAAGGTCACTACGTCAGATCCCTGGCTCATTCATGGTGGAACGCTCTCCCCCAACTCCCCAGCTCCCACATACATCAGGAGAATGGTATTTAGCTGGTATTCACAACACTGACATGAGGAGTAGATCAACCCAGACATTAAACCTGCCGTCCATCTTTTGGGCAAATCTGTCAAAACATGTAATTTTTTTTTACAAACTTACATTTTAACCTTGAACGTATTTATATATTTGTTGCTGTGGATTGCAGTGGTTAGAGACACACAGAAAGTAAAACAAAAAAAAGGTGTCCCCCAAGACACAAATAAGGATGAGGTTGGCATTTTTTATCCAAAAACAGATCAGCTATAAGACTGATTTATGCAACGCTTTGTGGGCTTGTAGATCTGCTATTTTTGGTGAGCGATGCCATTGTGCGACATGAGTACAAATTAAGCATTAACAAACCTGAATTGAAGCACAGAGACATAGAGAGTTGAAAGAAAGATTGCAACAACAACACATTGGATTTAATAGACCTTCCAAGCAGACACACACCTACAGATGCCAACACACACACACACACACACACACACACACACACACACACACACACACACACACACACACACACACACACACACACACACACACACACACACACACACACACACACACACACACACACACACACACACACACACACACACACACACACACATTACACAATCCAGTTGTTCACTTGTCTATTCATGTCAAGGCTATTCATATTCGTCCCACAAACACACTCACTGTGGCTGTTGTGTATTTGTGTCTCGGTGTAGACCCGTCAATGAATGTGAGCTCTACTATTAGTAGTGAAAGTAGTAGGGGTATTAGTAGTAGTAGTGGTGTAATATTAGTAACAGTAGGCTGCCCTCAGGGCAGAGTGAAGGTCAGGCCAGGAGACAGGATTACCTGGATTAACACACGCTATCACCACCTAAGTAATGAGGCCTGGAGGTCTCCTCGTGCCTCCTCTCTAGTCTAGTGCAGGCCGTATTTAACCTCTATATCGTCTCTAGTCAGGCACAAACCTTACCTCCATATTTCAACTTAGATTTTTTTTTTTCATAAATAAATGCCCCACTGCTTTGTCGTACAGGAGTGTATATATTCAAATATTTTTTGCTATTTTGGAGAAAAAAATAACGGGAAAATGGTCTGTTGGTTTTATAAATATTTATACATATTAACAACAGTTTGTGAGAAAATAATAAGAAGACGAAGACGAAGACGAAGACGAAGAAGAAGAAGAAGAAGAAGAAGAAGAAGAAGACGAAGAAGAAGAAGAAGAAGAAGAAGAAGAAGAAGAAGAAGAATTAATACGAATATATTATAATAATAATATTATAATATGTCTACAGTAAATACATTCATTCACTCACACATTAATTTTAAAAATGAGCACAATTCACCATTCACCGTCCTTTGTAGAGAATTGGTGCTAGCATCAAAGTGGAACTATGTGGTATACTTTTGCATTGCATTGTCCCACTGTGTGATATGAATACCAAACAAGGTGAATTAGGCCATTTGTGTCTCAAAATAAGCCAGGTCCACCTCTACCTCCATCCCCCTTCACACGTATACCCAACACAACTAATGCAACCAAAGTAAGACGCAGTAAGTGCCTTTATTTACTACATGGTTCTTGAGAGGCAGCATGTGGTTGTGGCCTGAGTGTCCCCACCAGGAATCACCAAGGCCTTAAGTTAACCATGATGCTGATAGTGCTGTGCTGTGCCCACTGATCTACACAAGACTAGGCTACTAACAACCAAGATTTGGTCATTGCATATCTGGTCATCTTTTCTTTTCCCACGCGGCACGCCTATATGGGTCACAAAAGCTTACGGTGTGATTCTGGGTCACTTCCACAGGTCCCATTTACCACTGTATTCCTGACTAATAGCGTGCATGTCCGCCCCCAAAAGGTTTTATATCCAGCTATGTAGGCTACTGATAAGTTATATTCCTTATGTGTGAACATACTTGTCCATGAAACAGATTCCTGACAAGGAAAACCCCAAAGAGGATTGAGTTTCATTTCCTCTCCTGCTTGTATTGTTTTGGTCTACCTCAGCGTGACTGCAGTTCGGCTCATTTGGAACGGAGGAAGGTCGCCAGCCAGCAGTGTACCACAGTAGAATCCTCAGTGTGCATTTATCCATTTGTAACTCCGAGAGTGTACAAATGTAAAAGAATGGACCCGCGAGGGTTTCTACTTAAACCATCTCTGAACGCTGAGAGTATACAACTCCCCGCACAGCTGTTTACAACCGCTCCCGGGCCCTGACATATTTGTCAGACGGAGTCACCGGCGAGGCTGTTTGTGCCGGCATAGGGCCCTCGCAGGCAGGCAGGCATTATTGTGGCTTCTCCGACACTGGAGCGACACGTCGTTTTCAGCGACCATAGCGGTTCTCTAACAGTCTGCAAGAAGAAACCGCGTCTGGGCCTGCTTGTCACATCATCCTGACCTACATTCATCTCTCTTCTGTTTTTCCTCTTCACGCCCCCCCCTTCTCTTCCTGTCTGCAAGTGTGTGTGTGTGTGTGTGTGTGTGTGTGTGTGTGTGTGTGTGTGTGTGTGTGTGTGTGTGTGTGTGTGTGTGTGTGTGTGTGTGTGTGTGTGTGTGTGTGTGTGTGTGTGTGTGTGTGTGTGTGTGTGTGTGTGTGTGTGTGTAATACTGTACATACGGGGGAATGAGTTCACTCTGACCACGAGACGATACCTCACCCTTCCTCTCTCCCTCTCTCTCTCTCTCTCTCTCTCTCTCTCTCTCTCTCTCTCTCTCTCTCTCTCTCTCTCTCTCTCTCTCTCTCTCTCTCTCTCTTGACTATCTGAATCACCAGCTGAGCACTGGTGGAAAACATCTCCTCCAGTCTCCCTTAATCTGCCCAAAACAAACAGCTGTGTCTCTCTGTGTGTGTGTGTGTGTGTGTGTGTGTGTGTGTGTGTGTGTGTGTGTGTGTGTGTGTGTGTGTGTGTGTGTGTGTGTGTGTGTGTGTGTGTGTGTGTGTGTGTGTGTGTGTGTGTGTGTGTGTGTGTGTGTGAGATGTAGCCAATCAGTGCTGTTGCTCTGACAAGTTCCAAGCATCCCACTGTGCTGCTGAGCTCCTGTAGTGATAAAGACAAGCAGAACAAAATAAAGTGGGAGAGGGAGGGAGGGAGAGAGAGAGAGAGAGAGAGAGAGAGAGAGAGAGAGAGAGAGAGAGAGAGAGAGAGGGAGAGATCACGTATTACACTCCCCTACCAGTGTGTCTGGATTGTCTGTCTCACTGATGACCGACCATCTAATTCACAGGGACACGTAGTAGTTATACAATTATTGTATAATGTATTGTATAATCATTGACAATGATTGCACTTGGAATGGTGCAATCCAACTGGTTGACGGAGGTGACTGAGTGAGTGGCCAAATAGCTGATTGGCTGGCTGACTGACTGACTGACTGACTGACTGACTGACGCAGCTCTCAGTCCTGGGCAGAAGATGGAGGGATGGGGTGGATGGAGGGAGGTATACATGCCTAGCAGGAGAGAAACCAGGGGAGGAGAGAACTGCAGGAGGGAGGAGAGGAGAGATGAGAGGGAAGGATGCCGAAGGAGCATGATGGGGGGATGAGAGGGGGAAGAGAAGAGGAGAGGAGAGGAGAGGAGAGGAGAGGAGAGGAGAGGAGAGGAGAGGAGAGGAGAGGAGAGGAGAGGAGAGGAGAGGAGAGGAGAGGAGAGGAGGAAACATGTGGAGATGTGGTTGAAATAAGGGCTGAAGCTGTTAGCGGAGCTGAGTAGTGGAGGAATTGTGGAAAATAGGCAGATTTAAATTAAATTAAACTACTAGCGGGACTACGTCCCTCACTATATTACTAACAACAAATATATCTGCTAAATATTCTGTATGAAAATTAGACCTAACCTCTGTACCTCATCATTACTTCAATTAAGACATTTTGTTTGGTCTGTTGAGCTATATACACATAAAAAAAAAAATGTTTATCATACACATGTAAATGAACAGGTACATTAACTAGTTAATTCAGGAAGCCAAATTCAGTTTGTGGTTTCATACATCCTTGATACAGACACAAAATCAAAAATAGCAGATCTGAAAGCTCGTAGATATGCTATTTTCGCCATGTGACACCGCTGCGTTATGAAGTTTAAATCAGGCTTTAGTCTTTATGCTGGCTCTAAGCCAGAACATAGATGTGACTGAGAATAAGGCACAGGGTGGGTTGACACAGTAAGAGTTACCACGGCAGGGCCACTTTGAACTGAACTGAACTGAACTGAACTGAACTCAGCTAAACTCTGCTGCACTGAACTGAAATGACTCCGTAACACACTAGCTCATTTGTCCCATTGCTTATAGATGAGGTTTTTTGGGGGTGGGGGGTATATTCACTGGACATGCATACTGTGGGGGGATCTGAACTATACACAAAGTCCCTGTGTTGTAAGACGTTTAGTCTGGCTTTCTGCCACTCAAACCACAAAGGCATTGAGTGATAATGATCTTGTGCTATATTACTTAGCTTTGACCCGAGGCACAGATAGGCACAATTTGGTCCCGGCAGTTTCCAATAATAGCAGCCATGTGTGCTGTCCCACATGACAGCCATATACCAACACATTCTCACTTGCTTGGTCATTCGCACCCCTTGGCATCACTGGGTGCCTCTTTAACGTCACTTTTTTAACGTTCAGGATAGTCAGAGGCACGTGACCAAACAACAGGGCTTTTTAGGCTGTTTAGCAACACAATCATTTGCATGCGTTCTCGCTTTGGATCTGCGAGGTCGTACTGCGCTCCTCCGGCCACTTTACCCCCCTGTGCTACCTGGACGCCTGTGCAGTATTAACTCTCATCCGTTTGTAACTCTGAGAGTGTTCCACTCGTACGCTCCCAGAGTTAAATGAACACTGAGGCTTTTACAGTGCAGATGCTCATGAGGTTTTTATGGTGTTTGATGTTGACACTTACAACCTGGTCAAAGTCCTCCTTCGGTCATTGCGTGAGGCTGATGTTGTACCAGTGGCAAGCTGGCTTTGTTCCTACGTCCTCTCCTCTACTCTTCCAGGAAGCGGCACAGGGAAACATTAGGTAGTCACAGCAACGCTGCAACACCACGTCCAGAGTAAATAGTGCACTTATCCTTATCATCGCTACATCATTTGTATTGCTGGGCTTACACGTTAGGATTGTTCTTTCTTGGGGTTAGTCCATGTGTGTCACAGAGTGAGAGAGGAATCGGCCGTGCGAGTGTGTGTAAAGTAACTAAATACATCATTACTCAAGTGCTGTACTTGAGTACAATTTCAAGGTCCTTTTACTTTCTGGAGTATTGCCTTTTTTTGATACTTTGACTCCACTGCATGTCAGAGAAAATGCTGTACGTTTTACTCCTCTACCTTTATTTGATGGCTTTAATTACTACTCACTTAGCAGATTTAGATCATTAATAATTTATCAAATTATCAATCAATTAAATCAAAAATAGCAGATCAACAAGCTCACAACGCACCGCATTGTGAGCTTGAAGATTAGCTATTTTTCGCCAAACATTTGCCTCAGAATAAGGGTCATTCTGCATAATGAATGAGTACTTATTTTACAAGGTTTCTGTTCGACAACAACATTGTGTTAGTCCAGAAACAGCACAGTCCCTTCTCTACGCTACCTGTTGGAGTCCTCCAGTCACCTGACACACACAGAAGAAATCCTCTCACTTCCCTCATCTGGTTTTTGCACTTTGATTTACAAGCATGCGTGTGTATGCTGTACATGTGCCTGTCTATGCCTGCATATATGTGTGTGTGTGTGTGTGTGTGTGTGTGTGTGTGTGTGTGTGTGTGTGTGTGTGTGTGTGTGTGTGTGTGTGTGTGTGTGTGTGTGTGTGTGTGTGTGTGTCTGTGTCTGTGTGTGTGTGTGTGTGTGTGTGTGTGTGTGTGGTGCGTGCGTGCGTGCGTGCGTGCGTGCGTGCGTGCGTGCGTGCGTGCACACAGTAAAATCCAAAGTGTTCATTAATTTAACTCCTTGTGGATATTTGTAAGTGAATGTGTACACATATGTATGTATATGTGTATGCATGTGCCACATCTAGAACACAGGTTCTTTTTTACATTTCCTGAAAATTCACAGTTTTGGACATACTACAAGGTTTCCACCCGACAAACAAGGATATAAAACACATGTGGACACACATATTTGCACATGTGTTCCCCCCTTGTCATCATGGTCATCATCTGGGTTGTTGTGTTTGATGCAGCTCAGCAGTGCAGACAGACAAAGGGGATGGATGGTGGTGTTGGAGCGGTGGGCCAACGCTCTTGTTGCTTGATGTCATCAAAGCTCAGCTCGCGCCGCACAGTTTCCTGTGTGGTTTCCACACGAGAGGCACAGGGTTAAACGGGGTGATTTCTCCGAGGCGGAGTCAGCCGTTGCCGCGCTCATCAATTATCCAGGGCCTCTGAAATGTGCCGCATCCGTAAAAAGTGTCTCCGGTGGTACTGTGTTAACACATGCACGGCCCGCCGGACACGGACGGGACCGATGCGTATCCCTCATTGAATAATTAACCCAACACACAACTCACATGGCTTCTCTGACAACGTGTACATGCTTGAGTCGTGTTTGTGAAGTTCAAAGTGGTGGTTAATGCATGTTTGAAAGGGCGAATGAGTTCATTTGTGCGCGCACGTGTGTGTGTGTGTGTGTGTGTGTGTGTGTGTGTGTGTGTGTGTGTGTGTGTGTGTGTGTGTGTGTGTGTGTGTGTGTGTGTGTGTGTGTGTGTGTGTGTGTGTGTGTGTGTGTGTGTGTGTGTGTCAGGGACCATTACAAGTATGGTTAATCTTTGACCTTTTTATTGAGCAATAGGAAAAGCCTGAGCTCTCACAATGGAGTGAGAGAAACACAGAGAGAGAGATAGGTGCAGGGAATGTCTCAGAGTAGGACTGCAACCATCAAAACAAGATTTCTCGATTATTCTACTTACTTTTTCGATTAATTGAATAATCGAGAAGACATTTGTTTCTCCATATATGGGCATAAAAGGGACATGGATTGACAGTATACAGAGATCTCAATTATTTGGGCATATCAGTCGGATCGTCGGTGTGAAGTAGGTGTGAGGGAGGTAGCAGCCCGAACCTCTAGTTATTCAAACTGTTCCAAACATATGTGGTTGAAATGATTGTGATGCTATATTAACTAATTTTGCTGGGGACCCCCTGGAACCCCCCCAACGGTCCTCCAGTACTCATTTAGAGACTGGAGTTGCAGATGGGGAGAGAGGGGTGACAGGCATAAACAAGTATACACATGTATTTGCAGCTGCAAGGAGGGGGGGGGGGAGATGGAGACAGAGAACAAGCAGTGGTGGAAAGTAAATGTACTGTATTTAAATACAATTTTGACTGTGCTTTTATACTTTACTTGGGTATTCAAGAACTGAGCTTGTAGATCTGCTATTTTCCAAAAACATTTTTGTAAATTTTGAAAACTTGTGAAATGGGACATTGCACATATGCATCATGAAAGTATTCATGATACTTTAAACTTATTTTGAGAGCAATACTTTTGTACTCTTTTTTTACTAAGTCACATTTTGAGCACAGGACTTTTTACTTGTAAGTTGTAACAGAGTATTTCTACTTTGTGGTATTGATACCTTTACTTATCTTTTCTTCCACCACTGAGAATGAGAGCGAGGGGGAGAGAGAGAGAGAGAGAGAGAGAGAGAGAGAGAGAGAGAGAGAGAGAGAGAGAGAGAGAGAGAGAGAGAGAGAGAGAGAGGAAGAGGAAGAGAGAGAGAGAGAGAGAGAGTCATTTGGGGACAGAGTGACAAAGCAGTGGGAGATGAGGAGAGACAGAGAGAGACTGATGAGATGAGTGTGTGCGAACTACTCTGCTGCTACACAGATGTGTAGAGTGAATAATACACCGCATGCAGCTTAATAGAAGTCACTGGAGGGTTCATCTCCGGTGACGGTTGCATGCGGCATGCATCCTGCAGCAATACACCAGCTCTATATACTATACTGTTCACACCTTATAGCATTCACATAATGTTATCCTCAAATTCAGTTATTTTCTCCACCTCTGAATGTGAATTTTAATATGATATTAGATTGGCACTGAATCCACTCCCATCGATCTACTTGTGACATATGATGCAAACATTATAGACGTGTGTTCTTGTAATAATACACTAACACTGTATTATTTGTAGAAGAAAAAAACAAAAACAAAGTTCTGCTTGTGGTGAGAAAAGGGTTCGATTCCTCTGCGGTGCCTCTGACGCACACAATTCAAGCCGTGTTCACGAGTGTGAAGCGGGCAGAGCGACGGCTTTTGTTTTAAACTGAGGTTATTTGTAATTGTATATTAATAACTGCATGTGTGGAAACAGTGGAGTACCACAACGCAAGTCATTTCAGAACACGGGAAAGAATCCTGTCTCTCTCTGTGTTTTGTATTTGTGCTGTAGTATACACAGTTATATTCCTAGACTTTCCTCACTGCAGTATGAATGCTGCAGGCGGGGGGGGGGCAGAACTCGAGACAAACAATTGTACAAATGACTCAGGTGTTCATGTTTGACTGTGTGAATGTGCGTGCGTGCGTGCGTGTATTCTTGCGAATTCACACTCACCTGTTCACACACACACACACACACCGATGGCGGAGGAAACCAATCTGCACCAATCTGCAGGAGCAGTTAGGGGTTGAGTGTCTTGCTCAAACCTCAAAGGCACTTCGACACACAGCCAGGATCGAATCTGGAACCTTCCGATTCCAAGATGGCCGCTCACCCTCCTGAACCACTGCTGCCCCAATTAGGCTACATCCACACTAAGTTTTCATTAAAAAAAATGTTTTTAAATGAAAACAATCTCCGTCTACATGAGCATTTTTGCAGAAATAATCTCTGTTTATACTACACGCCTGAAAATGCATCATCTATTCATCTGCAACATCTATTCAAAGAGTGTTTCCTCTTTCTGTTGATGTAGTGTGTGGATTTAACAAGAGGTTGTTTCACTTCGATGTATGAGCAGTTAGTTGCTCCCAAGCATTGGGGGATACCGTGTATTTGGTAGAAGCTGCATAAGGATAAGATCCTTCACTTCATCTTGGACTCTTTATTCAGTGTTTTGATGTAGTCTCTGGGCCCAGGAAGATGGCCATAAGCCTGATTTTACCTTATTGTTCGCTGGTGGCGCGTGCCGAAAATAGCTGATCTACAAGGTCACAATGCGTTGTGAGCTTGTAGATATGTTATCTTCAGCGTGCGATATGCAAGATACATATTTTACACTGTGTATGTATTTGAGTAAATACACACATATGTTTAGTGGTCAGACTAGAGAGATTTCGTCATAACTGTCTCGCTTGAACTGCTATATTAACAATGATGAATGTCCATGATCTGGACATGTCACAGTGACCAGCCAATGACCCTTGTGTCTAAAGGTCTGTGATTCAAATAGAGATGAGAGAACAGACTGCACATATTAGGTCTGCAGCATCAATTTTGATGATGGATGCAGGATGCTAATATTGAAACACCTTGTGAGTGGTAGGTAAGAATAGCTTTGATTCTGTCTGCTTGATAGGGATAGTAAAAGAACCAAGCAGGAAATACATGGTAGCTGATGCTGATTGAGCTTCTACTGCTGATGCTGCCTGCTTCTTCTGCTGCAGGATGATTCCTGCCAAAGTCATTCCTGCTGCCTGCGCGTGCTAGATTAAACCTAGGATGTTGCAATGTATACTTCGTGCTGAGTAAATCGTGAACATCATCCTTGCTTGGGGAGCCTTGCTCCTCGGGAGATTCCGCCAGACTACTCACCAAAACAAAGGCGGTTTTAATGTGTTGAAAGCCCACTCTCCTTGGTGGAAAGACTCTCATCCCCCCAAATTCCGTGGAAAATACACTTTTTGGCCAGAAAATAAAATATTCCACCGGACGGATTTTTTTTAAATTTACTCCAGTGCACCTACAGATCTGGTATTTTTCTATTGACCAGAATCCACAGTATATCATGATTGATAAGATCCAATCATGAAACAAACATGGTTGTCTGCATCTTCATTTTCAAAAGTCCCTGCCAAACGGGGTCAGCAGCATTTGAAAAGTCTTCATTTTAGGGGTTCAATTACACTGGAGTAGTGTGGACACTATAGGTGCAAACATAGAAGAAGTACTGCGTTTTAGGAAAACATACTGTATTGTGTGGACGTAGCCTTAGTATTTATTGTGCGTGTGCGTGTCTGCGTGCATGCTTTAACAGAAGCTTTATCTTTTCATCCATGTGAGATGACCCAGTCAGACTGAGAGTGAGAGTTGAATCGCTTTGCATGCTGTATCACAGGTAATCCACCTAAACTATCAATGTGACTAAGAGAAAGAACTAAAGTAAAAAAACACAAGGCTTCTACTGAGCACACACTGTAAAATCCTGATTGTTAATTTAACTCTCTGTACATTTGTACACTCTTAAGGTCCTTACACACCGGGGCGATTTTTTTCATGCGAATAATACGTTTTTTTTTAAAACCTTATAAAGTCAATGCAAGCTTCCACACCAGTTTCGCGGAGCGAAAAAAGCGTCTTTTAATTATTCGGAACGAGTCCGAATTTTGCGTATATTCGCATATTCGCCGGTGTGTAACCGCCTTTAGAGTTACACATGCAATATAAATACAACTTTTAGCTGCATGAATGTACAATACCGGTCTACAGAAAAAAAAGAAAAGTAAAGGTCTCGAGTGCTCGGAAGTCCTCAATAGAGTGATGAAGGTGCTCTTTGGTTAGGGACCTGAAAGTGCAACCAAAGAAAAAACACTCTTTTGGCCATCAAGTTTAAAAAGCCTTTATTCGGTGGCTATTTCATGGAAATAATATATGATAAGAGGGATACAACCCACACGTACTGTAACTGCCGTCTTCAGGGTGGGTATTGGGTTTGGTGAACATAAGAAAAAGAAAGTGAGTCATGAGGTCTCCATGCAACATGAGAATAAACATCTGTGTTGAAGTGCTGTGAGCGAAAGGAATGTGGTTGCAGCCCAGTCTGGACGGAGAGCAGCACCACAGCTGTTCATCACCTCACTGAGTTCTGGGAAGAGACGGCCTGAATCAGCTGCCAGGGGTCACTCGGTGTGTGTGTGTGTGTGTGCGTGTGCGTGTGCGTGTGCGTGTGTGTGTGTGTGTGTGTGTGTGTGTGTGTGTGTGTGTGTGTGTGTGTGTGTGTGTGTGTGTGTGTGTGTAAAGTGTGATCAGCTGAGAAGGAAGGTCCCTTAGTCCAGTGGTTCGCAACCTGTGGGTCGGGTCCCCACACGATTTTGGGGGGTCCCCACATGACATTGAAGTGATAATTTAAGGACCCTTTTAATACCTAAAAAAATAAAAGAAAGAAAGAAAGTAAAGAAAAAATAACATTACTGCATCAAAAGTATTCAACAAACTATACAATAAAAACTGGTCAAACATCGGCCAAATTGTCAAATAATATAAGAAAGAGGAAAACATTTTGAAAATAGACGATCTACAAGCTCACAACGCCTCGCAAGCTTGTACAGTAGATCGGCTATTTTCAAAATATTTATCTGTGGAACCGAGTCAAACAAAATGTAATGCCTCAACTCCTTCAATTCCAAGTGCTTGTCAGGGTGGGGGATCCCCAGTTCAAATATGATTATTTTGGGGGGTCGTGGCCTGAAAAGGTTGAGAACCACTGCGGCTTAGTCAATGGAAAAGGAGAGACAAATCCAGAGTGTCTTGCTGCATGCACGCCTGTGTGTGCGTGTTTGTGCGGGGTGGGTGCTGTGCTCAAACACAGATGCAAGTCCACAATTAATTGTACCGTATGAGTTTGAGTGTGTGTGTGTGTGTGTGTGTGTGTGAGTGTGTGTGTGTGTGTGTGTGTGTGTGTGTGTGTGTGTGTGTGTGTGTGTGTGTGTGTGTGTGTGTGTGGGGGTGCGTGTGCGTGTCCGTGTGCGTGTGCGTGTGCGTGTGCGTGTGCGTGTGTGTGTGGGTGTGGGTGTGTGTGTGTGTGTGTGTGTGTGTGTAAAAGAGGGATAGAGACAGACAGACAGACAGAGAAAGTCAGCTGGGGGGAGGTCGCTGAGACCTGGAGTGTGAGAGAGAGAGCAGAGCGTCCAGACATGACCATGAAACAGCCTCCACAGCCTGGGAGATGCTCTCTGTTCCTGGAAGGAATGTGACCTGTAGCAGCATGCCCCTATCTGTCTGTCTGTCTGTCTGTCTGTCTGTCTGTCTGTCTGTCTGTCTGTCTGTCTGTCTGTCTGTCTGTCTGTCTGTCTGTCTGTCTGTCTGTCTGTCTGTCTGTCTGTCTGTCTGTCTGTCTGTCTGTCTGTCTGTCTGTCTGTCTGTCTGTCTGTCTGTCTGTCTCAGATTCTTTACTTAAGTAGAAGTAGAGAAATACCACAATGTATTCAAAGTTTTTGGAAAAGTCTAGAAAGCTCTTATCAAGAGTGACTTAAGTGGCATGAACACTTGTCAACAAACCACATGATAAACCTAGCATCTGTCTAAACAACGTGCTATCCACTTAACATTCTTAGCATTTTGTGGCCAAGCAAAAACCAATCTAATAACAAGAGAGCACATTCCATGTAACAAAGCACCCAAACCTGCTTTGAAGATAACAAGAGTATAAACACAATCCAATTGTTAACTTAACACCTTGTACGGGTCGATTTCCTTACTACAAGTGTTATCTTAAAACTCTGGTTTTTAATTTTGCAGCGTGCAGGCAGGGAAAGATAGAGCCCAGGAGAAAGGCATGGAGAGTGTGAAGTATAAAATATTGGCTCAAAGACAGCTATGCACGTTCACAAAGCCTGACCAAATTGTTGGTTGGAGAGCACACAACTATAAAAGGTGAATTTTGGTTTCTAGGGTGGATTTCTGCTGGGGAGGTTCTGAGAACTTTCATTAACCTTCACCGGGGGCTGCCTGGAGAATGTCTGCGAGGCCTATGGAATGCGGTGACATCATTGTTTAGAACTGTGATAGGCTTGAAGGGCTGGGAGTTGTTAACCGCGGTGAGGTTGACTCACAGCCCTCCACCGCACCAACGCTACACGGCATTCCCTGCACGTTCTCGTGGCCCGGGTTGTGGTCTCTGTGTGTGTGTGTGTGTGTGTGTGTGTGTGTGTGTGTGTGTGTGTGTGTGTGTGTGTGTGTGTGTGTGTGTGTGTGTGCGTGCGTGCGTGCGTGCGTGCGTGCGTGCGTGCGTGCGTGCGTGCGTGCGTGCGTGCGTGCGTGCGTGCGTGCGTGCGTGCGTGCGTGCGTGCGTGCGTGCGTGCGTGCGTGCGTGCGTGCGTGCGTGCGTGCGTGCGTGCGTGCGTGCGTGCGTGCGTGCGTGCGTGCGTGCGTGCGTGCGTGGCGTTGGGGAGTTTACCTTTTGTGTATTCAGTGTGTGACTTGTGCTGTAATGTGTTGTTGTTTGCCAACATATATAGTCATTGTCTCAAGAATGACTGATAGCATGAAACCCAAAAGAAACAATGTTACGTTGTTTAGGGACAATGAATAACCATACAATGTCAACACATTGCATGTCTACATCTTTACTGCATCTATTAGAAGTTACAACTATGTATGTCGTCACTGTCAGGCAGCGGCAGCCTTGTATGTCTAAAACTGTTATTTTTCAGCAAATGAGGGGAGGGGGCCTGCACTGCAATGAATCCAATGTAGTTATTACTTAGTCACAAGCTCTTGTTAATACTTTTCATTGGTTAAATATGTATTAATCCCGAAGACAGACTTAAACACTTTTAACCTGGTGCTCCTATTTTGGGTCATTAGATGCAAACCTTTTGAAAAGACCTTGTCAATTGTCTGATTTCAATACTTTTGCGCAACACTGTTATAAGATAAAGTATACAATTGGGCATTCATTTATGAAAATATATGTTTTTAGATGTGTCATGTATATATGGAGATACTGTTTTCTGCTCGGCAATCAGCGATAGAGTGATGAAACTATGTAAATAAAAATGATAATAAAACAACATTCTAAAATGGATGTAGGTTATTGCATTTTGGAGCAGAATTTCAAATGGGAAGCTTGTGGCCTTGAGGACTGAAATTGGATCCCATTCTTACAATCCACAGCTAATGACTGTCTCATGAGGCAGGGCATGTACATGAAACCCATAAATTCCCTTTATTTTGCGAGACAGCCCTTAGGTTGCCGTGCACTTGTATTTGGAATATTCTGAATGCAAATATCTCTCTACATTATGCATTATAGATACTGCCTGTGCAACTATTTGATCAAAATCCTTGGTACTAGCAGTGGTGGAAAAAGTGCATTTTCTTTTTTTACTTAAAGGGGAAATCCACCCATTTTCAATATTTAACTATGTCATTAATATAGCATAAAGGAGTTGTGTGGAAATAAGAAAAAATTAAAAAAAAAATTAACATTGCAAAAAAATTTAACATTGCAAAAAAATTAACATTGCAAATTACACTGTGATGACTCATCATGGTGTAATTTGCAATGTTAATTTTTTTGCAATGTTAAATTTTTTTGCAATGTTAATTTTTTTTTAAATTTTTTCTTATTTCCACACAACTCCTTTATGCTATATTAATGACATAGTTAAATATTGAAAATGGGTGGATTTCCCCTTTAAGTAAAAGTATCAATACTGCAATGTAAAAATACCGCTCTGTTACAAGTAAAAGTCCGGTAATCGCTTTTACTTGAGTAAAAGTACAAAAGTATTGGCATCAAAATATACTTAACGTACCAAAAGTAAAAGTACTCATTAAGCAGAATGTCCCGTTTCACAAGGTGTCATATCATTATGTATAAAATGTATTAAAAGCTTTGGAAAATAGCGGATCTACAAGCTCACAACGTTGTGAGCTTGTAGATCTGCTATTTTCAAATAGCCAAAGTTTAAATAGGGCTTAAGTGGTTAATGTGCGTTTTGTAATAATAATTCAAATCTACAAAGTAAATAAACCTTTCAAATAATTGTAGTGGGGTAAAAGTACAATATTTGCCTCTGAGATGTAGTGGTAAGAAGTAAAAGTATTGAAAATTGGAAATACTCAGTAAAGTCAAAGTACCTCAACATTTTACTTATAACTGAAAATGCCAATAAATATATTGTTTAAAAAAAAAAGTACAGTACTTGAGTACATGTACTTTACAAGTTACTTTACACCACTGATTATGCATTATAGATACTGCCTGTGCAAGTGTTTGATCCTTGGTAATCCTTGGTATTATGACTGCAGAGGAGGGTAGCATAACACCACAGACCCTTTTGAATACATTTCAGATGGGGAACTGCAGTCAAATACACATCAATTTGGGCGTCCTTGATATGAGAATGTTTGAGATCCACTGTTCTAACACCCTCACAGGTAGTATAGGCTCACTCACAACGCACACATACAGCACATGCACTCATATGTACAGTATGTTTATGCACACGCACATTAACACACAAAGACTCACTAATACAAATCACACAGAAACATGCACAACATGGAAAGACTTTTAATATTAGTATAAAAGTGCATGTGTATGCATGCATGCACACACATTTATACCCACATGCACAGTATGTGCAAAAAAACACACACACACACACACACACACACACACACACACACACACACACACACATACAGTACACAGTACAGACACACACACACACACACACACATATATATATATATATATATATATATATATATATATATATATATATATATATATATATATATATATATATATATATATTACTTATATACTCATCGGCATTTGGGGAACCTGTTGCACGCACAGAAATACACAGAAATACTTTTGGCACGTACACACGAGGCCACACATACAGTAAGTACCCACACACCCACACACACGTGTACACAAACCCTCACACACATACACCCAAGTACACACATAAGCATGCACACACAAGCACACACAAACGCGTGCACACACAAACGCGTGCACACACACACACACGCACAACCCCACACACAGTGCCGCGGAGCAGGGTGGACTGTGCGTGTGTGTGCGTGTGTGCGTGTGTGCGTGTGTGTGTGTTCGCTGGAAGTGGGAGGGGGGAGATAAGAAAGGGCAGGGACTTCCACAGAAATGACATGTAGGAGGGACCATGTCACATGACCCTTGAAAATACTAGAGAAAGGGGAGGCCCAGAGAAAGGTCATGTCTAATCTGTACACTGTTGTACGATGGTGTCCCATGGCAAAAAGATCACAACACATTGCGTTGTGATCTTGTGGATCAGCTATTTGTGTTCTCTCTTACTTGTTTTTAAAGGACTTAAGAAAGAGAGAGAGAGAGAGCGGCAGTGAAAGAGAGAAACAGAGAGAATGAAAGAAACACAGAGTGAGAGAAAGGCAGAAAGTAAAAGAGAGAGACAGGCAGAGAGAGAAAGAGAGAGACATAGAGAGGGGGAGAGAGCTTAAGAGAGAAAAAGAGACAGAGAGACAGACAGAGAGAGAGAGAGAGAGAGAGAGAGAGAGAGAGAGAGAGAGAGAGAGAGAGAGAGAGAGAGAGAGAGAGAGAGAGAGAATAAGAGACGGAGAGAGAGCTAAAGAGAGAAAAAGAGAGAGAAAAAGAGAGAGAAAAAGAGAGAGAGAGAGAGAGAGAGAGAGAGAGAGAGAGAGGTCATGGCTCGGATGTAAACAAACCCTCCCACCAAGTGTGCACACTGAGTGAACGCTAGCGTTGTTTGGTTTCCAGGGAAACGCTTTGACTCTGTTTGCTGAGCAAATAATAGAGCTTTGCAGTGATGGAGCCAAAAAAAGGTTTCTCAGCGTGTTCACATTACACTGTCAAATTGTCGCTGTCAGAAAGAAACCACATATCTCCATATTTCAACATCTTATGTTTTTTCATAAATTAATACCCTACTTCAAAGTACAAGAATGTCAAGAAAAACAAACAATCTACAAGCTCATGTGTCAATATTGACGCATATTAAGTAGCAAACAATAAGCGTTGTATAAGCTTGAAGATCTGCTATTTTCACGGACATCGATATTTTTTTTTAAATGTCAAAATTTCAGTACAGTGATACATTTATATTAAAATAAAAATATACTTTTGAATACTCAAGTACTTTCAAAAGCTTGCAATTTTGAATACTTTTAAATACAAATTTGACTAAGCATCTTTGACTTGTAGTTGAGTAATTTTTGACCAGGGGTATTTATACTTTAACTCAAGTATTGGGGTTGAGTTCGTCCACCATTGTTTACCACTTAACCCCTATAATTCCTAAGGCCTCTATACTGGACCTCCTCCTGTTTTTGCTTTACACAAAATATCTTCACTGAAAGTAGCCGTTCTACAAGCTCACAACGCATCGTGAGACTTTGTGAGCTTAAAGGTCAGCTATTTTCTCTGAATGTTATCCACAGAATAGTGATGCTAGGGTCCAAGTGGTTCAAGTGGTTAACACGTTTTTCTATATGTACCTGTGCACAAGATGGAACATTAAAGTACAACCTTGAACTACATTTTTTTTAGGGCGGCCAAAGCTGAATGGGTAGAGAGGCCGCCTGGGAAACAGAAGATCCATGTCGAGGTGTCCATGAGCAAGATATACTCAACCCCTAACTGCTCCCCCTTGAGTGCTCAATATGACCACCTGAGCAGCCATCAGCTTGGCGTAGCTGAACTGAATTTACCCTGTGGGATTAAATAAAGTCTGTATAAATTAGTGTCCGCTCTTTGGATAATTCCTGTGCTATGTTGCAAAAGGCAACACAGCACAGCCATTCAGTCAGAATGTTACCTCATAGCATGTGTGTGCGCTCCTATTTGGCCACAGATGCACCATGTAAAACTATAGGGTTCATTTATGGCATGACGGTTGCTTGCCAAAAAAGAACAGATGCAACACGTTGTTAGGTTGTAGATGTATTCTTTTGTCAAGTGACACTGTCGTACTACGGAGGATAAATGAGGCTTAATTTAATAAAGGCTGAGTGTTACATGGTACACCCCCCCCCCCCACACACACACACACACACACACACACACACACACACACACACACACACACACACACACAGAAAGAGACACACCCCAATCATTACTGTTATCCTCAAAGGACCTTTGTGAGCAATTTGCCCCAATTCTCTGCTGCCAGAGGAGGGAACACCTTGTCCCGCGTTTTCAGCATGCCACCATAATAATTATGTGACTCATGACATTGCTTTGAACTATTAATATTGCTGTATGAGAGCCAGAATATTGAGTCTTCCTTCAGTGCCGCTCCACTTGTCCTTCACACTACGTTAGTTGTTGATTAACCAAGTGGACCGTAGGTTCTAACCACATTATGAACTATTGTTGTTGTCCCCATGGGATATTAACATTCAGTATGCCTGATTAATACTTTGCCGTACGATGGTGTCACGCGGCGAAAATAGCAGCTCTACGAGCTCACAATGCGTCGCAATTTTGAGAGTGATTTATAGGGACGCAAGGTTGAAAGTTGTTCAATAAAACACACACACACACACACACACACACACACACACACACACACACACACACACACTTTCTGTTTCTTTGAGCTTCAAGGTGGATGCGATTTATTGCCATGAAGGCCACTGTGCACATGTGATCCAGATAAGAGTTCTTTCACTTTGCTGTCGTTGAATGTCGGCACCATTAAAGGTGAGAACATTCCACGGTGATGAGGCTGTGGTGATGACATGCACCACAGCAGATCCACACATCATGCTGAGCTCATGCCAACTATCTGTCCTTGGCTTGCACGACTCTCAAGTCACACCCAGAACACTGGTGGTGCCAGTTAACATGGAATTGTACTGATAACCTTGGGTTAAGGTTGTGGGTTTGCCTTAACAGGCGACTACAAACTTGCGTTGCCTGCCAGTCCTTCTGCACTGCAATGATTTCAAGTTGCTTCTGACCTTGCAACTCTACTGCCCGTTGTAGCACTGCTGCAAATGTGCATATTATTACCCAACCCCTTACAGGGAGATTAAAGTGATATATTTTGTTTAAAAAAAATTGAGCTCCATTTCATCCATTCACGATTTCAGTGCTAACCCTAAATAATTTCTATTGGCTAATTTAGACTACCAGTTGAATGTACTGCAAAGTAATCTTGAACTATTATCTCCTGTCCTTGAGGGGGTTCCAGGGGGTTCCCAGGTAATGTAGTTAGGAGGAGTGTATAAATGGAACCAAATTGTCAATACAACTTTATACTGTATATATGTCGGGCGGGTCGGTGGCCTAATGCATATCAAACTGGGGGTCTTTGAAATTAAATATTTAGGGCCCCAATCTGGGCCCCATTGGCTTCTATTAAAAGTGAAAAAGATCAAATATATATTAGATATTGTTGACAACCACTGGACTGAAGGCATATCTTTCACCCTCAAATTGGTTGTCTGAGCTCATCACACAAGAAAGACTTGTATGAATACATTTGATGTATGTTTTTGAAATGACCCCTTTTCCATCCTCTTGTCTTATCCTTTAGGGACGGTGCAGACGAAACCCATGCTAACCCCCCACTCCAACAAGATCATCACAACAAAGCTACAAAAAAAACACCTGCACTTTGTCAGGTGTTTTGTTGTTGGGCTTTTGGTTGTTGTTGTTGTTGTTGTTGTTGTTGTTTGTATATTTCTCAGTGTGGTGTGTGTGTGTGTGTGTGAACTACAAGCGTGTTGTGCTGGTGTAATGTTGACATAACAGTCAGTGTTGTGAATCCAGGATGCCAGAGGGGTTGCCACACCCTGGCTTTCAGCTTCCCTCCCTGCTCTTTGGGAAGCTTTCTTCAGCCTTCTCACACCACGCCCATCTCACACACACACACACACACACACACACACACACACACACACACACACACACACACACACACACACACACACACACACACACACACACACACACACACACACACACGTGTGCACACGCACACGCACACGCACACACACACACACACACACACACACACACACACACACACACATTTGTGTGTAAAACTGAATGCACAATTGCACATAAAGAGAATGTGTGCACGTGCATGTATGTACACACACACACACACACACACACACACACACACACACACACACACACACACACACACACACACACACACACACACACACACACACACACACACACACACACACACACACACACACAAACAAACAACAAAACACACCCAGGTAAGCTATTCACTCTATCCATTCGTTTAGTTTCACCAGTCAGCAGTCATTATATGTTGTTTCCTCACTCATGCATTATGACTCATAAACAGCAGAAAAAGGTGTGTGTGTGTGTGTGTGTGTGTGTGTGTGTGTGTGTGTGTGTGTGTGTGTGTGTGTGTGTGTGTGTGTGTGTGTGTGTGTGTGTGTGTGTGTGTGTGTGTGTGTGTGTGTGTGTGTGTGTGTGTGTGTGTGTGTGTGTGTGTGTGTGTGTGTGTGTGTGTGTGTGTGTGTTGTAGTAGTATGCAAACTGCTGGCTGAGCAGGTGGCACATTCCCCACATTTCTGTTTCTTGAAATGACCTCTACTGGTTAACCACTTAACCACTAAAGGAATTCTAATTATTTTGAAAATAGCCGATCTACGAGCTCAAAACGCATGACAACACGTTGTGAGCTTGTAAATCTGCTATTTTCTAAAGTGTTCACATCTTGTTTTGTTCTTTTATCGCCTTGGGCATAATCACATGCTCAAGATTGGGATGCCAGGGTTAATGTTCTATCATAGAAATAAATCATTAAATCATCATCAGTCATTTGCATTCACAGAAACTGTACTTTTATGTCAAATAACGAAACAGAAGTATTCAATTAACGGGGTCCTCCAGGACACGTTTTTTCCAATAAGAAGCTGCATTGGGTTAGATGGCATTTGTAGCAATAAGCATCATTGTAGTTGGCTGTGAACAGAAATAGAGCCCTAAGCCCTTATGAACTATATCTGCTTCTACATCTATGTTTTATATAGATATTTTATTTAACCATTGGCCGCCTGCACAAACCTTTTTCAGCTTGAGATTTTGCTTAAGGTTAAATATGAACTAGAAATTGTTAAATGCATCCTCAGGGGAAATCTTTAACTTGTAATGCAACCAGACCCATGTTTTGATTTTGTTTTTGTTTTTTGGACGGTGATTCAGTGTCATTGTTGACTTTCGGTAATATATGAATTTGTTTCTTGAATCGCAGTTTCTTAAATCTTTTAAAACTCAGTGTTAATTAAACCACTTGGTTCCAATTTGTACACTCTCAGAGTTAAATCAGTGTATAATTCTGTGTTCCTGCTCCCCTGTAAACCACCTCTTCTTTCTCTGTTTATGTTTCCTCGTCTGACTTTCCCTTGGTTGGTTCCCCTTCTTTGCCCTCCCGCTGTCAGTTTCTGTCACTTATCTCTCCGTGTCTCTGTGTCTGTTCCTGTTCTCATCTTTGTTTCTCTCGTCCTCTCTCCCTCTCACTGGCTTCCTCCCTCTCACACTCTCTCCCTTTTGTTCTCTCTCTCTCTCTCTCTCTCTCTCTCTCTCTCTCTCTCTCTCTCTCTCTCTCTCTCTCTCTCTCTCTCTCTCTCTCTCTCTCTCTCTCTCTGTGTTTACTCTGTGATCATGCTGTGGGATGAGGGGGAACTTCCTGGTCTAATGTTTCCCAGGAAGACTATTCTCATAGTGCAGGTGCACCAGCTTCCTGGTATTGGTGTGTAATGGGTCAGTAGATCTCAAACCTTTTAGTGTCAAGGACCCTCAAATTAATATATATTTGCCTGCGGACCCCCAACGGAAAAGATTTTGTGCCAGGGATCCCCATAGCTTGTAGAATGTATATAGGGTTAAAGAGGTTAAATTGTTTGCTATGCTATATTAACTCATTTAGCTGGGGACCCCCTCAAGGACCCCTGGGGGTCCCTGGACACCACACTGAGAACCACAGTAGCATATGCTGTACGTCACGCACTTCCGACGCACCTGTTACATGCTTATTTGGTTCTCACTTCCTTGTAGCAGAGAAACACTTCTTGTTGTTGAATCAATGGAAACCAGGCTGGACGAAATCCCCCTATGCGAATCCCTGCCAATCCCCCCCCCCCCTTCTTTATCCCCCCCACTTCCTCATATTAGTGCTGTAGACAGACAATGGATCAGCGACCGTCTGATTATAGAGCCAATCGGTTAGCTCGGTCAGTTGTATTGCATTGTTCCCCTATGTCACTAGGATGTTTTTCCTTCTGTGACGCGGAACTCAATGTGGAACTCAAACTTCCATTTCGAGTTCTCTTTCTTGTTTGTCACTAATTATTATTAGTTATTATTATAATTCTGCTGTCTTTGGGGGAACCATATATACAATATACGATTTTCAAGTGTATTATTCTACGGATCAGTCAAGGGAACTTGACTTTCTAAGTCTAAGTTTCTAAGTCTAACATGAAATATTATTGAGTATTTACTTTTCCAAAGCCTCATACACTGTAATAATGTTGCATGTAATACAACTCGGAACCTGTAAAAACATACCTCCGATTTTTGCAACCTGACCTGGTGGAGACCTGTGCTCTGAGGAGCACCTTTTCTAGTTAGATCTGTAGTTATGCAATATGTGTTTGTAGCGTTTTTAGCGTTTCCTACGGGCATCCATGCTTTTCCTTTCCGAAGTTGACAGCTTGAAAAGCATTTCTGGAGGTCAGAAATGAACGCAGCATTATTCCAAGACCATTATGGATGCCAGGTAAAGTGTTACTGGTGTACTTTGGAGGTTTGTCGCTTTACAAATAGTACATGCACACTATTGTAGTATACTGTAGTATTGGAGCTGGCTGCTCTAGACACAGGGAACTGCGACATCGAAGACGCATCTCGTCTCACCTCATGTCACCTTGGGACCCGGTACTTTCCAGGAGTCAAATGAAAGCTAGCCTGAGGCAGGTGAAGTCTCGGATCGGCTAATACACAACATAGCAGTGTACAGGAATGACAAGAATGTGCATCCTTTCACATGCAACAAACAGTAGGTAATGTTATCGCCGTGTGTTGGGTTTCACTGTGCATTGCTCTACTCTGCTCTATCCAAGCACATCTTGTACTACACCAATATTCCACTCCCTGTGGCATTTCACTGGACGCCGTCATTACGTGATTGCCATTAAAGTAATTGTTGGAAAAGCATCATTAATTGATGAGTTACACAAGTGACCTGATTCCCAAGTGGTAAATGAACTCAGCGGGGAGCTGTGGAGCCGGGAGCACCCAGGGTTATGTGCTGATCAGCATGCAGGCATTGTAGTGCTAACTGTCTGTGATCCTCCATTGTTACTAAATGGCCTGCCATAACAATAGATCACATTCCTTTCCTGCTGAGCTCTACAACCGGGACGAAGCTACTGTATCTGCATGGGTGGTGTTGGTGTCTCTATGTGTGTGTGTGTGTGTGTGTGTGTGTGTGTGTGTGTGTGTGTGTGTGTGTGTGTGTGTGTGTGTGTGTGTGTGTGTGTGTGTGTGTGTGTGTGTGTGTGTGTGTGTGTGTGTGTGTGTGTGTGTGTGTGTGTGTGTGTGTGTGTGTGTGTGTGTGTGTGTGTGACCACGCTGGATATTGTACTGCTACTGTCCTGTCCTATTACGGTGTGACAAGCCCACTGAAGAGCCTGTCAGAGCTTGAATTGGCTGTTGATGACACCGCGATGGAACCATGCTGGCCAGTGCTCACATGTACTGCCATGCCAACTGGCCTCCCTCGACCGCCCACGTTGAAAAACCAACCACCAGAAAGGGACCGACGGTTCCGGGAAAGAAGAGGCAGCACTTAACAATGACTCAACAATGTGATTTTCACTGCTGAGCGTACCAGATGCCACAGCATTTCTTCTATATTTTCAGCCTGAATGAGAAATTCAGTATCTTATCCTTTTAACCCTGCATTCTCCTTGACAACTTAAACCCTATACCCGGGGTCCCCCAGGGGCCTATACTTTGGTCCCCTCCTTTCCCCCCTCCACTCTACATCAGATCTCTTCACCATAAATAGTAGATGGCTATAAACGTGTTGTAGATCGACTTTTTTCATTGAATCTATGCCTATCATGACATGCCCACAATGGCATGTCATACACCTACTAGTAGGCGTATGAGGATAGAAGGCGTTCAGGATATCCTGGAGTTCTTGGCAGATGCAGTCGAAAGAGTTCAGACCCCGTAAACCAGAGGGCTACAGGATAGGTGGGCACTAGGGACATCTGGGCACCTCGATGTAAAATTGGAAAAAATTGTCTTAAGTAAAGTATACATGATGTGAACATGCACAGTACATCATTATCAGTCTTCATTTTATCCTTCAACATCTTGTTTATGCCCCAAAATGATATACAGGTTTTGTAGCAATTTGTAGCTATTGTAGAAATATTAGACCTTAATTGTCGAATGTTTAAGCATGTTCTAATCATGTATATAATATACTATACTTAACTGTTGTATAAAAACATTTAGCAAATATTTTATATTTGAACATTTTGGGGAAAAAAATGCCAATTTAACATCTAGGTGCCCACTCTTCCTTGGTGCCCACCTATCCTGTTACCAACCAGAGTTGTGACCACACAAAAACTATGTAAATATTTCCATCATCAAACAACATGGATTCATGCATCTGCCCCGATATAAAAACACAGAGGCAGCCGACACGTTTGTTTCCGTGTCCATTCAGAACGGCATGACGATGTCATCAAAACAAGCCACGCGAGTACACTGACACTGATGTGTGTGTTGCCTTGAAAATAGAGCCTTCTGTTTCCGGTATTCAAAATGTTTTCATCATGGCTGTTAATCAAATACTTTTCAAAGCTCTGAGGCAAGAAGTTTCAGCTTCCCTCTTAATACGATTACATTGTTGTGACAAACCAATATTTTTTATTTTTGTCTCAGAACCAAGACAGCTGTTATCATCTGACGTTATTGACCCGACCTACACAAACACTGACCTTGTATTTTACACAACAGGGCAACCCTGACCCAGGTCCACACACCCCTCGCATCCGTTCACTCCCAAATATACACTGCCATATGCAGTGACAGGCGATAATGTGATATTGTCCTGATAATCATATACAAATCGCAGTACTTGAGTCAAAGCATAGATACTCATGGTCAAATATTATTCAATTACATGTTAAAGTTGCTCAGTCATATTTGAACTTGAGTTAAAGTACTGGAGTACGACAATACTTAAGTATTCAAAAGTAGGCTACATGGTTTTGAAAATACAAATTTCAAAGTACATTTTAAGATCAATGCATTGCTGTATTGAAAAATGTTAAAAAAAAAATATATATATAAAATATATAATTGTGAAAATAGCAGAGCTACAAGTTCACAACACGTCACAATGCGTTGTGAGTTTGTAGGTCGTCTATTTTAATTTTTTATTTAGGGTTAAGTGGTTAATTAATAACTTATTTTTTCTTATGATAGTTTATTCTTGTACGTTTGGGCCCCGGGGTTCCTTTTCTAGAAATCTAGTGGAGTCAAAAGTACAATATTTGTGTATTTGAAATGTATAGTGGAGTATAAGTCATAAGCTTAAAAATATATATACGTATATATATATATATATATATAATCAAGTAAAATACAGATACTCAAAACATTTACTTAATTACAGTATACTCAAGTAAATGAACTTTGTTACCACTGACAGACAGCCTCTCACGGAAGGACAAGGACACTGTCCATCAGTCCATCAGCTATGAAGGCTTTCCCAAAGCTGTTGTATAGCAATAAACTAACACCACAATACATTTTATGAAGGTTAGGAGTGAGTGATTAGATAGAATAGGGTTACAAACAAGAATGGCAGCTGTTACTGAAAATAAACAAAAAACAAACAAATACACAGAAATCACACTGAAGGTCGCATGCTGGTCTGCTGACCTAATTCACAAACTTAAATAGGGCAAAAGGGAAGGAAGAGTAGCCTACTGTCAGTGGTGGACAGTAACTAAGTACATTTACTTATACCTAGTATTTGGTTTATTTTTTTGCAAGCTGATGAGTTTCACTCTCTGCCACATTTTTATTGTACTTTATTTTATGAATTAACAACTTCAAAGTCCTATTTCAAATATAGTGAAAATAGCCTATAAATTGTACTTTTGAATACATGAGTATTTACTTGAGCATATACTTTGTCACTGCCCACAATATTACAAATGCGAAAGTATTCCTTCCTCAAATCAATGCAACAGCACTGCCTTACATCACTGTCCTCCGTCACTCTGACACAAAGAGACACTATACTTCACAACGCAACTTAAGGTTTCTTTGTTGCAATGGAAGCCTTGCAGTGAGATAAGACGTCTTGGCCAATTATGCAGGGACAAGGGCAACGTGTTCTTGTCGTGGGCGAAGTCCTGATGCAAGTGTCTCTTTTTTATAGGTGCACAAAGCTTATGAAATAAGCCAACGCAGCCTCCATTTAGGGTTCACTGAGGGATTTAATGTTTTATGTATCCACTAATAGCGCTAATAGTGCTCTGTATACTGCAATTCACTCTTACAAGACGACTCGAATGGATAGCACACAGCTGGCAGACAGGAAGCCTCATCTCTATCCAGATCAATTAGCTCTGTGACCCACAATTATGATTATGAAACACTCCAAGGAGCTTATATATACAAATTACATAAGTGCTACTCGAGTTCAAAACTATACATTCCACCAAACATCATACCTGCCCATACTGGATTCTCGTGAGCAAATGCCATGACTATAATGACTAATGGATATGGTACATTGGTACGGAATCTGACCAAACTTGCTGCGTGTCAAAACCAATGTGCTATAAATAAGTGAGAGTGACAGTGAGATAGGGACATTGGGCGAGGTTGACGACTGAAGTCCATTCATTCCTCCTATATGGCTCACCTGGGGTCGGGAGTTAAAAGCACGGGCAAGTTTCTTTCTCAAGCTGCTTGCAGCTGCTGCCGTTGATTACATAACGTGGAGGCCCTTGACACAAGAGCCAGGGAAGCCAGCAGTGGCTGATCGGTCACGTTGGCTCTGACTGCCGCCGCTGTCAGTCAATTCACCTGACCAGCCCTTGCATTTTGGAGGACAAAATGGATTTTGTGAATGTAGCAGACTACTAGCTATCTCTATTTTTCAGTTTGATCGAAATGATAGTCAGGGACACTAATTCTAATTCATATTAATATTTCTGTGAAATTTAATGCACAGAGATAAATATGTGACATTTTTGAAAATTGCTGCATTGTTTGAGTGAACAGCAATAAATGTGCATCTTAACCTGGACTTTTTCTTCCTGGAAGGGTTTCCCCCCTTTTTTTTTGTTGACAACCAGCCCATACAAATACTGTAAATACAGTGGCCTATGTAACAGTTCTGACCATCTGACCAGTTCTGATCAGGGATTTTAAGCACTTTGGGAATGGCGCATAGTGAGGCCTTAGTGTAGGGATGACAGACAAATGGGAATGAAGGGCGACCAACCGGCACGTTAGCAGCAAAATGGAAATCTCCTGTGTCAGCCGTTGACGTCCGCTGGCATCTCAGGTTACCTTGAGTTACTCGGCCTGACAGCAACACCAACACACTGCACTGCTGGTCTGTGTTTGCTCAGCACACTCCCATGCCGTACCGTACCGCTCTGTTCCGTATTCACCACTTATTGCCAGGAAAAGCAGATCTATAAAATTCACACCTTCACCTTGCAGATCTTATTTTTGCGTTATTTTCTACGCCCAACACTGGCGTACGATGAAGTTTAACTCGGGCATATCGCTTCCTGTTTTCTCATCTCTTTTCCCCCCCTCAGTTCATCTCTGTCTACTACCGCTCTTCATCCCTTCCCTCCGTTTCCCTTCATCCTCCATCCTGCTCTCTGTCCCTATCCTGTCTAGTAGGGATTAGAGATGTGTAATAATAACAATAATGACGATAATTCCCCCGGGTGGGTAAACAGGCCGTTTTCTTTTATGGCCAGTGTTGATACGGCAGGCCCTCATACGCTTCACATTGACGTCAGGGCCGGGGAATGTCAACAAGGGCTGGGACTCCTGGCCACTGCCTCTCCCATGTCCCTCACACGTCACTGGCCTCTGTTGACAGTAGTGCTGCCTTGCGACGTGGGGCCGGGTATGGCCCATGTGGCACACAAGGAAGATGAAAGGAAAGTAACACATCCATGTGCATCGTGTGGGACAATGGCTTGAGGGGCCTCCTGCCAGTGTTCGGTGTTTGCGCGCAGGTTTCCTTGATCTGTCCACATCCCAAAGTGTCGCAGATTCATGGGGGGAGCCCAGAAGCCTTGTGATGTGAACATTGCCAACCTTCCCAACCTGAATTTCAAGGACCCCAGTTTGATATCCATTTGGCCATGGACTCCCATTATATATAATATTTAATATATATATATATATATATATATATATATATATATATATATATATATATATATATATATATATATATATATATATATATATGACGTCAGGGCCGGGGAATGTCAACAAGGGCTGGGACTCCTAGCCACTGCCTCTCCCATGTCCCTCACGCGTCACTGGCCTCTGTTGACAGTAGTGCTGCCTTGCGACGTGGGGCGGGTATAGCCCATGTGGCACACAAGGAAGATAACAAGACCAGGAGACCTGGTTCTGCCAGACCCAAAATGAAGTCCTAGTATGTAACACACCTACAAACCACTTTATAACTGAAGTTCATGATGTCATGAATAGTGCGTGACGAAAGGGGACGTCACAAACTTTTTTTTGGCTGGGGCCGGAGGACAAATGGCCCCTGCCCATGTATGGACGAAACAGGTACAAAGCCTCATGGTACAAAGCCTCCATACATGGAGGAAACAGGTACAAAACATGCACTACGTCACGGCTAAGCCGGACTTCACATGACGTGTCAGCCTGTGTATGCCCATGTATGGACGAAAGGGGGACAGACTTTTTTGGCTGGGGCCGGAGGACAAATGGCCCCTGCCCATGTATGGACGAAACAGATACAAAGCCTCATGTAAGCCCGACCCCTTGGGTCTGGCAAAAAAGTATATATATACTGTATACATATATATATAATAAATAAAAAAACATACATACATACATACATACATACATACATACATACATATATATATATATATATATATATATATATATATATATATATATATATATATATATATATATATATATATATATATATATATATATATATATATATATGTATGTTTTTTAATTTCTCAATTTTTTAATGTATTTATGGGACCCAATATACAGTACACAGTAAAACCCTCAGTAGTTAAATCTGAGAGTGTTCTTATACAAATTCCATTTCTACACTCTCTGAGCTACAGACACAAAAGTGTCCATTTGGACGCCTGGTGGTCCCAGACCTGAGAGAAACAGTGGGCTACAACAATACACTGATGTGATTAGGAAAGATAGGGGGGGGGGGGGTCTTGCACATTCCAACACGTCATCTTTCTTGTCTTTCTCTGTCAGCTTCTTCCTGAGCTTTCCCTCCCTCTCTCTGTTTCTCTGTTAGTCTTGTCCTTTTTAGTAGATCTAGCATCGCTTCTCTTGCCTTTCTCCCTCTTCTTTCAATAGCCTCAGAAAGCATGAAGTCTTTCATTGCACATCACACCCTTTACCCTATCAAACCTTTGGCCCTATTCTTCTTGTGCGGCACTGGTTATCTGCACCTTGGCTCTTTTCACCATATGCCTTCCTCTATTATTGACCCTTAAAGTCAGCAGGGCAATAAAGACGCAATAGCAGGGAAATGAAAGTGAGAGATTATGTACCAGGAAAACATAACTAACCGAAGAAAATGACAGTGAATAGAGAGAAGAAATGCATTTCGATTGAACTGTCACTTCCATGTGAAAGGCTGCGGACAGACCAGCTGCAGGTCTAATCGTGGTTGATTCACACATTCAACCTTTCGCTTCTTTGGAGGGCCAAATGTTCAGTCCTTGGAATAGAACAAAAAACAGGCCTCGTTTTAGAGCATCAAAGGTAGTATTTACATTTACAAACAACAGTTTTGTAGATGCAGTGCCGGATGTTTGAAAGCTTTGAACGCTGTAGGAGGATAAACAAACACAGAACAACTCATCCCTTGAGCTCAGGACTAATTATTTACTTCCATGATCCCCTTTGATGTGGGGGGGTAACTTTCATTCAGTCTTATCTTAAGATGGAGAATCTTTGAATGTGAGTTATGTCGGGTATGACAGCCCATGGTCGAATTGAAGACAGGATGTCATCATTAGAAAGATAGCAGAGAGGAGGAGAGGAGAGGTTAGGACGACTGGCATATAAACACATGGTTTGGAGGAGGTGAGGAGAGGAATGAGGAATGTGCTCCTTGAATTCCCGCCCTGCCCTCCAGGGACATTTTGGCCAGACAGCCCCTCATGCTTCCTTCTCCAAGGCTACACACACACACACACACACACACACACACACACACACACACACACACACACACACACACACACACACACACACACACACACACACACACACACACACACACACACACACACACACACACACACACACACACACACACACACACACACACACACACACACACACACACACACACACAGAACAAATTAGAGTTGGACAGTCATGAGAGTGGTGAGAGAGGCCCCTTGGCAGCATGTGTTTAGCACACGTGTGCAGCAGGACCCACAGAGAAAGGAGTCATGGGCCATGGAGGGTGAGGCCGTCAGAATGGTGTTTTGTGTCAAGGCCTTTCAAAGGTTAATTCACCTATCAGGCGAGAGGAAAAGACACAGTATGCATGCACGCACGTGTGCGTGCGCGCGCGCACACACACACACACACACAACATCCATAGTACATACAAGTCTTATGCTCAATGCTTTACATCATGCATTGAAATTGACATATTTCTTCTCAGGTTCAAGCTGAAATTGTGAATTGTTCTTGTGTACTAAACTTTCAAATGCTTTCCTCTGATTTGCTATGTTTATTGAAACTCGCAGAAACGCCCAATTAATCAGACATATCCAAACAAATTGAAAAAGAAACATTTCAAACTATTGTTTGACTAGGATCTGGAAGTATACCCTAGTTCAGGGTAAGAATTCAGAAGTGGCCTATCAGTTATGACAATTCTGTTAGCTTTGTAGGTTTTGTACATAGGCTGTTTGAAGAGGCTGCATCATGTTTCAGCTGTTTACAATGCTCATTTGTTAATTGTGTGGTCTTCTCTCTCTCAAGTTCAGTCTATTCTGTATCTATGGGTTATTGTGCCTATTGAATATTGCATATTGCATGTTGCATGTTGCATGTTGCATGTTGCATGTTGCATGTTGCATGTTGCATGTTGCATGTTGCATATTGCGTTTTGTATATTGCAAAATGCTTGGCCCCTGTAGGTAGGAAATTACCTACCTAGGTTCCATCTTCGAGGCAAACCTTTCCAGTGATAAAATGGCAACAAGAGTCATCAAAAAGGTCAACCAAAGAAACGTTTTTTTTGTATAGGATTTCCTCTCTAGAAAGTAAGAAAACTTTGAGGATTCTAACAGGGGCCCTCATCCAAGGTCACTTCGATTAAGCGTGCACCTCGTGGTACCACAACACCACAAAGGCCTTCAAAACAAGGCTCCAGACATCCCAAAACAAACTGGTAAGGCTAATCCTTGGCCTTACATCTACAACTCATCTAACCCCTGCTCACTTTGCTAGGGTCGATGGCTCAGGGTTGAGGACAGAGTACAGCAACTTGCAATGGGCCTGGTCTACAAGATACACCACAACGTAAAGATACCCATGTACCTGTCAAAGTATACTTCAAAAACGTAAATGAAGTCCACAATCACAACACCAGAGGTAGCTCCACTGATCACGTCCAACCCAGATTTGGCACAAACAAGGGGTTGAATTCGCGTTCTCCTGCTATGCAGCAAAATTTTGGAATGCCCTACCAAAAGCAGTGAAGGAGAGTAAACCCCTACTCTCCTTCAAAACTGCCCTAAAAGAGTACCTTCAGGTGGCTGCAATTCTAAACTGGCCCCTGTAAAAGTGATAACCTAACCCCCCCCCTTTTCTTTTCTCGAACTTTTTCTTATTTTCCAATTTGTAAACTGTTTAGATGATGTTCTGCATAGTAGTGTATATCTGTCTGTCATTTAATGTCACTATGAATAGAGTACATGGGGACCCCATTTGAAACAAGCCATTAGGCTTTCATGGGCTTTTCAATCCTATTTAGTTGACCGTGTATTTTAAACTGTACTTTCATGTGCTTTTTTCTGCAAACTTCTAAATAAAGTATTCAATCAATCAATCAATCAATTGTATTGTTGCTTGCAGCTATATTTTAACATGTATTTGTTCTACACAAAATAATGAAACCCTTTATGTAATTTATATTGTTCAATAGAGTGTTTTTCTTTCAATATTGCTGTATTTGTTTAGTTACGGTAGGGGTTAAAAATAGAAGGTTTCCCATCTTTGCTATGTATCTGCTTAATGTCATGCAGTGTTTGTTCCGAGTCCTGAGTTCACTCAGAACGAACAAAAGAAAACAAAAGCATATAAGCTGACTTGTTGCCCCCCCTCCCCATTGTCAGAGTTCAGTGGGTTCACAGTCAGCAGCGGATGGGAACCTAATCAGAAAGTCTTGTACTTCCGTCCAAGCTGCTTGGCAGCTCTGCTAGAACCATCACCCACAAGAAGAGAAAAATAGCCAGCACTTCCTGATATGGGGTTTCCCAGGGAAACTGCTTCAGTCAGTTGCTGGGCCATGACATCATCACCGGCAACACAGAGGTGTTTTGATTCTGCCGGAAGAGGAGAGGGAGAGGGGGAAGTGGGGCTAAGGCCCTGGGAAAGCCCCTCCACCACCCCCTCCATCACCAAAAACAACAACAAACCCAGCCTCTGTGGTGCTGCATGCAAATCGACTGTAAACATTCATGGGAAGAGTGGGTGAGGGGTGGGAGAGTGGGGGTGGGGGGGATTATTGAGAGACAGAAACAAAAACAGACCAGCTGATTAAACGTTCAACGCGTAAGGAATGGGACAGTTTTCCCAGCAGGGGTTTTGTTTTTGTTTTCAAGTGATATTCTTTATTTCTTCCAGGCAGTGGTTTGCTTGTTTACGATCAGAAATTGTCAGCGACACCCCGTTCCAACGTGTTACTACTGTTTCCTATTGTGGCTAACCCCAACTCCACCCCCACGCCCAGCACCACACACCCTCTGCACACTCTCAGAATGAAAACACACCAGCTGATTGCCAAACGCAAAGAAAGGCCAAAATGAAAAAGAGGGCAAGATGAAAAAAAAGAAGAAGAAAAAAAAAGAAGAGAGAGAAACGATTATGTCTCTGTGGGAAATTTTAAAGTGTCCCACAGCGGACATTCTTTCAACTGGACTTGGCTGAGAATCCGTAACTGGGCCGTTTGTGTGGCAACAGTTTAATATGTCACCGCGCGTCTGTTCCCACGTGGATAAATGTATACACCACCCCACACCCCTCCTCACTGCTTCTACCCCCCCCCCTCCCCCTCCCCCCTCAACCTCCGTGGGAAGGTGACACTAGCCGGCCTCTCTTCTGGTTCAGCACATTCCTGGGCCAACCATCTCTAATTCCTGGTTTATACTCCATGGGACGACGGTGTCGCTCGCCAAAAATAGCTGATCTACAAGCTCCCTCCACGTCACATAGACCAGCGGTTCTCAAAGTTTTTTATTTAAAGGACCCCCATAATGAGAGTGTACAAATGGAATTAAGAGAATGGACCCCTTACGGGTCCATTTGGAGCTATTTTGGAGAAGAAAAAAATGTCAAAGGAAAAAAAAAAATGTTTGGAAAAGAAAGTGAAATCTTAAAAAGATATTTACCTATAATGACATGCCCAAAATAGGGACACCAGGTTGAAAGTGGTTAAACATTCATTAAGTATTATTCGATCACGTTCACATTTCAGAGCCAGGCATACTGTCTCCCTCCCTCCCTTCCTCTCCCTATCTCTCTTTCTCTCTCTGCATCATTCTGACTCACTCTTTCTTGTTTACCCTGCATTCCCCTCCCACACTCTTTCATCCAGAGCTGTTCTGACGATGGCGTTTTGAAGGGCAATGCTGTGAGTGCCGTTCTGGTTCAATGCCAAGGTGCAGCGAACCTGCCAAAAAGAACCAATAGAAATACCAGCATTATCACCATTGCCTACTCCCAACGTGACAGTCCATTGCTCCAATGCCGGATCATCGATCATCGGATTCAATATCTTTGCTGAGGATTTTACTGTATTGTGCTATCAATGCATAATACATGCAGACCATTATGTATAGTCTGTATGTTCTATATCAAAAACAGTCATGATTTCTGTTCTGTCGTTTCTTGCATTTTTCATTAAGCATGCACTGCAAAATCCCTGAATGTTAAATTAACTGCAGAAATTGACCCGTAAGGGTCAAACGCATACGATTTTTCAGTGTGGTGTAATCAACTGTGCCGGAACATGTCATTATCAATAGACACACATGCTTTACTTCCTGTTATTCGAAAACATTCAATCACAGGCTAAAAGGCAACAAACGCCTATAATCGTTACAACCTAACAGCCTAAAGCGCTCTCTAGTCTTTCTACACATACAAATGAAACCCACTCCTCCATAACGACAAGAACAATGGCCGTAAACAAACCTTACATGGGTCCTTCAGTAGCCGGACCCCTAATTGAGACAAGTGGGGGTAATTTCCTGGAAGAGCAGCCCGAGTGGCGCTGGACAGGTATGCCAATAACCTCTGACCCCAAACCAGGCCTATTCTGACATGAAAGTTGACCCCTGGCGACCCTGGTGGAAGCCGAAGGGCGCTTTGTGGCCCTTTCCCACGTAGGCCAGCCTTTGATGTCCATCCAAGGCTTTTCCCAAGACCCCAGCGGTTAAGACCTTTCGGGACCTGAGGAGTGCGGGGGGGCGAGAGACTACCTGACAAGAGGTCAGGCCACACTGGTGGATGGATATACCCACCACCATGCTCCTCTTCCGTCTTCCTTTTAGACACCTCTAAAAATAATTCTTCTACCCCGCCCACCCCCACCCCTACTTACCCCCTCCTCCATTCTTACCATCCCCCAAACATACACACACACTCTCGCACATGCTGCTGTCCTCCTTATTTGGGGGTTGTTTAGAAGACACACCCCTTCATTTGAAAGCATGACAGATAGTGTCAGCATCTATGTGTCACACTAACTTTAACGGTACACAGACGCTGTACGTGTGCATGTTTGTGTGTTTGTGTGTGTGTGTGTGTGTGTGTGCGCGCGTATGTGTGTGCATGCGTGCGTGCGTGAGTGTGTTCATGAATGCACACATACGTGTGTTTGTGCATGTGCGTGTATCGGCATGGGGTGGTCCAGTCTAGTGACTTCCAGGTCCTGCATCCTCAGAAAAGGGCAGCTGTCGACCCTAACTTTCGCTGCATACATGTTTATGCGGTGAGTGAGTGAAGTGAGAGAAAGAGACAGGCTGAAATAGCCTGTGAGTTAATGACCAGTAACAGCTTGAAACAAAGAGATGTAGTGGAGTAGAACTAGAGGTAGAAGTATCGAAAAATATAAATACTCAATTAAAGTAATGGTGCCTCAAAATTGTACTTAAGTACAGTACTTGAGTAAATGCACTTAGTTACTTTCCCCCCACTGCTGACAACCCAATCAACATAATAGCTAACATGGGCAGTTTGCGTGAGCGGTGAGCGGGCTGCTCCTCCTGCTGAGCTGCAGGGGCTCTTTTACGACCCTCCTCTAATAGTGGGCTAATCTTTGTCAATCACTGTCAAGGCACATCCAGCAGCGGACACAAGACACCTGGCTTCAATCCATTTCTTTGCAGGCCTCACCGCCTGTCACACATCGAGTACGGCAGGGGATGCCAAGGGAGAGGAAAACCCTGAGTGTCAATTTAATTTGGAGAGTGAAATTGACACCCAGGAGTTTGCAGTGTACTTGTAGGGCTGTTTCAGTGCTTTATAATCAGAGCCCATGTTCATCGGCTCTTCACAACATGGTGGCGTAATGCAGTGGTTCTCAAACATTTTTCATGTCATGGACCCTCAAGTTAATGTATTTGGCCGTGGACCCCCATCTTAAAATATGTTATGCCAGGGACTTCCACACTAGGTTTTGTGTCGTTAAAATGTTTCAGAAAATATTCCACACTTTTTCAACATCTTTTTGAGAATAGCAGATCCACGTATTTATGTTATCTTGAGATCGGCTATTGTATTATATTAAGTGGTTAAACCGATTTTTATGCTATATTAACTCTTTGACTGCCAGAGTATTTTCATAAAGTACTCCCCCAGTGCCAGCAATTTTCGTGTTTTTTTATTTTTATATTTTGAATTTTTCTCATGAAAATAATTTAAGGACACATAATGTAAAGACCCAGCACAAATCCGCCACTAGAGCGCAGCACATGACAGCGTGATCATGTCGTTGGGTCTCTCTCACCCTTCTTCATAGATTAGACAAGGAAAAACATGAAAACGGATGTGACGTCCCCCCCATTGTTTTGATCGGCGAAAATTACGTTGTGATATACGACGGCGATGACTGATCGTCACCCAGACCATAGATTATAGAAGAGAAACTGTCCGTTTGTCCGTCATACCGTGTGAAAGACCGTTTATTTACCTATTTTGGACGAAAATGACTGGGGAAAAGAATCAAAAACCGGAAACGGAATCCAGGTCATGAAACCGGATGCAGATGTCCGTGAAGTAAGTGGAACTCGAGAATAACATTGAATATTAAGCAGCATAGCGCAATCAGAGATTAAACAATGAACGCGCGTCCAGCGCGTCGAGCGCGTCGACGGCCAACTGGACAAAGTAGCACTTGACGCGTTATCGCGTCGTCCGCAGTCAAAGAGTTAAAGGGATATTTCACTTTCAAACATGTTTGTAACTTCAAACTCCATTTTAACCATGATAGATTAATTGAAAACACTCATCCTTGGTTCTAGTGACTGATATTGTCCTTCTAATGCGAGAGAGGGCTGTGATTTTTCCATTACTTTTTTCATATTTTTTTTTAATGTTTATTTTATTTGAAAGTGAAATATCCCGTTAAGTAATTTGGCTGGAGACTCCATGGCTGGAACCCCCTCAAGGACCCCTGGGTGTCCCTGGACCTCACTTTGAGAACCACTGGCGTAATGGTCCAACTATTATCTATGAGTACAAAGAAAATTTGTACTCAAAATTTGTACACCCTTTCCAAGATTTGATTATGCTGAAGCTGCCCTATTTTGTAGGCCGGGCATTTTTCTAGTTAGCATGCCCCGTTAACATTGTTGCATATGTGCATAATCGTGCATGCATGTAGTCTAATTATCATTGTAAAGGGAGATCACCTCTGGGCTTTATTCTGCTGATGTTTGGACGATGGGGCTTTCTCCTCTGCTGCCGCCCCCTCTCAGTGGAACTCACTTCTACCTCACATCAAAGCAGGACAACCCCCTTTTAAAACCGCCCTCAAAACCCACCTCTTCAGAATTTGCCATCCTAACCTAATCCTGCTTCTGCATTTTTTAACCATACTATTTCTCATCTGTTTTAGTCATATTTTGTAGCCTCTATTTTACTTTATTTATTTTCACTTAAATAAAGTTATTTATTTTGTTTCGGTAAAGCATCTTTGGGTATAGCCTACCTAGAAAATCTTGCATATTTTTTATTACGTTCCAAGTTTCAAAGCTCTCACAGAAAACCTAATGTATCTGTATCTCCATCATTAGACCCGAAAGGTCATTCCTAATCTATTCAAAGCTTAGACAGATTCAAGCAATCATAGTATGAATATACATATATATATATAATTGTAGGCCGAAATAATTACCTTTTGTAGATTACATCTGTTGTGTTGTGGGCACACGACTGTATTTGTTGTTTTCTAATGCTGTTACCGCTGATGAGTGCGTGATGTTATCAAATGCAGCAGCAGAACAATTATGGGTACATTACATACTCCATCCATTACCATTTAACACAATTGTCACCGAGTGCATCTTTGTAAAACAGAGCCTGTAAGCATCCAAATGTCTGGCTACAGCAGGCAGATATGTAGTAGATTCAATTGAAGCATAATTAGCACAACACTAGCCAACAGCTAACAGATGGATTAAGGTCAATGGTCAAGGAGGATACCATACATATTATACATATCTTTATGCGTGGCGTTATTCCAAGCCACATTCATTACTTTAAGTGCTTTTTTTAATATAGTACCTTGAGAGGCAACCAAATGTTTAAATATTGTGCAATGTTCTATCCTTATAATGACCTCCAAACCTGGTCAAGCCTACGAGTTCTCCTCCCTGCTCGGCTAATTGTTTTTCCAACCACTTACAGAGTGGCAGCAGGTGGGATCTAGAGACAGCTGGTGAGGTGATTGGCTGCCCCGTCATGATTGACGGGTGAACAAGTGTTTTAAGTGCAGACAAGTGGCTAAGCCTTTTACGATACCATGAGAGAGGGAGAGAAAGGAAGGCCCTCTGAAACAAAATGACAGTTCGTGCAGTTCATTGGAAGTAAAGAGGCTTCGGGTCAAACATGAGGGAGGGGGAAGGGTGTTTGGTTGGTTCATGTGTCATGGAGGAAATGTCAAAACATTGTTATCAAGGGTGGAGTTGGAGCAACATGTCTAGGGTGTATTTCGAGGTCAGAAAGATAACTAGGCTTAGAGGAAGAATAGCCAAGTACTGTAACATTTGCACAAAAAGTTAATTGATGTATTTAGGAAAAAGTGCAAAAAAAGTGCCTGAACAATCCAGAGTGCATAATTGTAAATTTAAGCTCAGTCCACATTTCATTTGACATTCTGTATTGTAAATTGCGTATGCTCTGAAAAGGTTTGCCTTGTGGATGGAAAATGTATTATTGTAATGTTTGCAATTATTAAACATGTAAACATTACAAATGTAAACACTTTATTCTATTTTACAGTCAATCTACATAATCTTTTGCATTGGAAAAATGTCTGTCAGTCCAGTTATTCACAGTGGCAGGATGCCAGGGCTTTAACTGGAATTGATACTACAGTTATCATAAATGTTTCCCAACACTCTGATCTGAGCAATATAGACAAAATTGTGACACCTTCTTGTGAGAAGCTCTTATTTATCCAGAAAGAGGAAGTGATTCGTAGAATTTGAAGTGTTATGTAAGCCAAATCCTGTCCTCTCTTGACTCTTGCACTTGCTGCTCGCTATCATGTAGTAGCTGTATATTTTAGATGTCAGTGGTTCTCAAACATTTTCATGTTGATATGTCTTTGGCCGTGGACCCCCATTTAAAAAGACCCCCATAAGAGAAGATTTGTCAACATTTGTCTACATATTTAATTTCATACTTAAAGGGATATTTCACTTTCAAATAAAATAAACATTTAAAAAATATATTAAAAATAAATGAAAAAAGTAATGGAAAAATCACGGCCCCCTCACGCATTAGAGTGTCATACTAATGTGTGAGGGGGCCGTGATTTTGCCATAACTTTTTTCATTTTTTTAAAAATATTTATTTTTAATGTTTATTTTATTTGAAAGTGAAATATCCCTTTAATATTTAAACTGGTCCTCATTTTGCTGGGGACCCTCTGGAAACCCCTCAAGGGCCCCTGGGTGTCCCTGGACCTCACTTTGAGGTCCAGGGACACCCCACTTTGAGAACAAATGCACACAATGTGATAAATGGGTTGAGTGACTACGTGCATGGCTGGGTGGTTGGGTGCATTGTGACAATATCACATGTAGTGTAGGTTTACAGGGCACGTCTGTACACATAATAATTTGTGGGACCTGGACATAAAGAAGTTCAGGAAGAGTACGGGGATATCGCCTTGGGAGGGGAATGGGTTTGTTCAGAGATTGGACTGAGCAGCTGGTAGGGGATGTCTCCCACAGCAAGCATCCAAAACCTGTGCAACTATTAAAAGATGGCAGAGCTACACCAGCAGTGCTTTTGACGGATGGGGCTGTAGGGGTGACTATCATTTGAGCCCTGCTGATCACGCAGGCAGGGATATCTGCAGCCTCTGACAAGTGCGGTCATTGGCCTGGCATTACGTAGCCTAGTCCTCCACTCACTGTCACACTCTTCCTTTGGACCATGTGTCTCCGCTTTCACGCGCCTCGCCCCCTTGCCTTGGCCCATACCGGTAAGCCCACCAAATATTCTATGTTTGGTCCTGGCTGCCTACTTCAAGCTACAACTGCAGCTAGACCAACGCTAGCACTACAACTGCTAGTCCAATAAGTACTACTGCAACTACTGCAACAATTTTTTTTTTTTTTTTACTGCAACAGCCACTACTACTCCCATTACTAGTTTTTAGTGATTATTCAATCGATGACTTTTTTGATTAATTGAATAATCGAGAAGCAAATGTTTTAATTGGCTTTATCTTTATATATCAACAAATTGGTGTGAAATAAATGTATTTTTTATTGACTAAATCGATTAGTATGATTAATCACTTTAACCTATTTTTACTTCATCATACAACGGTGTCGCACAAAAATTACAAAAATAGCGATGTGACGCACAAAAAAATAAAAAAATAAATAGTAATTTCAATAAATACTTTTATCGTCCACAATTATCGATTGTTTTTTATAATCGATTAAATCAATTAGCTTGATTAACTGCAGTACCCCTAACTATACCACTACTAATGCTACTTCTACTAATAATAATACAATATTGGAAAAACAAGTCTAGAAGTGCATAAAGAAGAGACTTTTTGAACACCTGGCAGAACCCCATATACAATTTTGATGTTTTTTTGATAGGTGCTGACTCATCCTGAACTGGCGTTTCACTCTGACTAATTTGAAACGGAAGCAGGTAAACTTGAGTAAATAGACTCTAGCCTGACTCTATTAGGCGTAGAAGCGCAAGACTATGCACATAAAATCCTAAGTGTTAATTAACCTGCACTTAGGATTTTACAGTGTGGCAAATGAGAGACAACACAGCAACCTACGTGGGTGCTTTCTTTTCCATGTTTGTATACGCTGCAAAGTAACAATGTACAGTATCCCTTATCATGTTTCAAGACAGTGTTTTAACATCATTCTGAAACTTTGTTGTGGATTTTTCCCATTTCTACCCTTAAACAAGTATGGCAACCGCCCTCTTTTTCTTGTTCTTTCCAGTCTACACACCCTCAAGCCATGGCTGTGGACCTTACCCAGTGGCTGTGGAACATGGCTGTCTGATATTTTCACTTTATTAGCACAGAGGCAAATTGCAAAAGCTACAAAAAGAAAGTAGTCTAAATAGCTGTTTTGGCTTAGTTTTGGGGTTTGCATGAAAACTGTGGGAGACGAAAAACTGCACAATGGACAAAAGCATTTTAAATATTAAATGCACTGCTGCTGCTGAGAGGACATTTGAAATCCATGTTATCCTTTGATTATTAATCCTCCTTCTAAATGTTGGATGAACACAGGGAGATGCGGGCATTGCTGGTAGTGCTGCAACCTGGTGGATCATAATATGCATAGTAACTTGCTATTTGTGAAATGAGCATTATGGTAGTTTGTGATTGACCATGAAATAGAGGATTATAACAAAACATATAACTCAGAACACTGGGTGCAGGCTGAAAGAGGAAGGTCTCAGAGTGAGAGAGAGAGAAAAGGAGAGGGAGAGGGGAGCAGGGCATAATCCTTAGAGCTAATTTACTGAAACTCTGAAATGGTACAAATGTAACCCCATATACCCTAATATGTCCATTTGTACACTCTTTGGGGTTCATTTAACACTGAGAATTTTACTGTGCAGCCATGCCATTCAGACAATAACGCGCGGGAAAAAGAGGGCGGGGAGGAGGGGGCAAGAGTAAATGGAAGTCTTTTATGTTCAGGTTCCCACATCCTGTGAGAGGCTGAAAACGCGGCCACCCAATTTGAAAGAATGACTGGAATGTGCCCATTTTCTTCACCGCGCTTTGGTGCGCAGTGAGGTTAGGGGCTATTGTCAGACAACTCAAATAAAGTCTATAGTTCTAGACTCCACTTAGCCAATAAACGCCAGTGTTTAATGTGAGAATGATCAGGTAAATAGAAGGGGTTAGAAAAGCAGGAATGCGCTGATTAACTGCCCCTGGGGTAATACGTGTCTCTTCAAGGTCTGCACCAATGTCTATATTAGCCCATGGCATTCCTCCGTGCAGCCAGCAGCAACAGCTTTTAAAATGCATACACAGGAGAGCTTACAGCAATATGGCCAACAATAATATTATTATTTTCTGTGAATATGCAAAGTATTAATGCATGAAGCATTAATACTTTGCATATTCACAGTAAAAGAATAATATTATTGTATGATGCTTCTTGCAAACAGCATTCTATTCAAACAAGTACAATACGTTATGAAATACAAAATATAATGTAACCATTGTGCTGCAATTTCCTTTTGATTTAGAACTAAAAATAAGCACATGATCATAGTTATCCCATTCCCAGAAGTGACCTAATGTCCCATGGCATGATGGGCTATTCATAATGTTGTCCTCTCCACTCACTGAGTCAGTTTCCCGCGAAAGGAAGGGGCAGGCTTGTCCCAGGCCGCCCCCCCCCCCACTCCCACGCCTTGGCTTTGAATTTGCATTTCCATCCAAACTCTAGTCATAATTTTTTGTCTCCCCTTTTGGCGCGTTTTGATTCCCGCCACGTCTAGTCTAGCCGGTTACGTTTGTTTTATTTTCATGCGGGGGTGATTGACGTGCGCTTTGGCAGTGTATCTACATCCTGATTGGTGTAGAGAGCGGGGGGGGGCGGGAGGAAAACGGTGACGTGCGAGCTGTGGTGACACCCATTTACTATGGCTTATATATTTTCTTGTCCTTCCCCTGCCCTTTTCAAAGAGCCGGTGTCTGTTTAAGCGACGCGAAGCACTCTGTTGTTGTTATTTTGATTTGAAATTAGCCAACTTGTTTATATTTTGATTTAGAAATTAGCCAGCCGTTTAAAAAAAAACAATACGATCGGCGACTATTTTCTTTATCTGGATCAAAGGGGCGAGTTTTCCAACGAGACATTCTTCATCAATCCGGATGAGAGGAGGATTCCTACCGCATTTTCTTTTGCTCCTGCAACGTGGATCGTCGTCGCCCGCCCGATTCTAGCTGAGACCCACCGGGGAAGGAATCACTATCGGATTATAACCCTCACAGAATACCGGCGTTTTTGTCGTCAACCTCCCGCGGATATTATTATTAACAGATCTGGGATATGCTGCTGTCGAAGCTTAATTCATTCGCCCACATCTCGACTGTCGTGGATATGCCGGCGAAAATGCAGCTTCATCCAGGTCAGTTGGACGCCCGTTAAAAAACCTCACGAATTACTGTATATTCTTATTATAATTCACCGTACAACGAAGTGCGGCACCGAAAATGGCCAATCTACAAGCTCATACAACGGTCGCGTTGTGTGCTTGTAGATCTGCCATTTTCGTTTTTTTGTTTTAGATATGCCATTTTTGTATAAATTGAAAAAGCATGGGTTTTGTTGTCATGATGGGGGGCTGCTGCTGTGCTGTAATGGCTGCTGCCTGAACCCAAAGCCCCCCGATTATATATCTGCCGCTGTTGATTCACCCAAAGCGGAGCCATTATTTCAAATGTAAACACTTGCCGTTTGTAGTTCTTTAAACGTGACGGGTTTTATGTTGTGTTTGGATCCCACAGTGAAGGAGAGGGAGGCTTTTGAGAAGATCTACCAGGTTGGCGGTGTGCTGGGGAGCGGAGGCTTCGGCACCGTCTACACGGGCACGAGGATCGCCGACGGCGCACCGGTTAGTATTATTATTATTATTTAAACTGTGAGGAATGTATTGTGTTGTATTCTGTACGTTCTAGATGTGTGTGTATATTTATTGTCGACATCATGGAAGGCGTCTGACATTCTTTTCCCCTTGCTCGTGTGTAGGTTGCCGTGAAGCATGTGGCCAAGGACAGGGTCTCCGAGTGGGGCGAACTGGTGAGAATTTACGATTAAAAATATTGATTCATGATATATAGGCCTAGATAAATAAATGGATGAATGTATTCATATCTACATTAGACTACTGTAACTAGGCTATGATGATTGGCATTATGTTATAGCTATAGGTGCTCGTTTTGTATTATTTTTTATTTCTAGTTATTAATTTAGTATTTTTTTCGATCGCCCTTTCAGCCCAACGGCTCTCGGGTCCCGATCGAGATCGTGCTGCTGAAGAAGGTCGCCGCCAACACGGCCACGGGGGGTTTCCGTGGCGTGATCAAGATGCTGGACTGGTACGAGAGAGCCGACAGCTTCATCATCGTGATGGAGAGGCCCGAGAACGTCAAGGATCTCTTCGACTTCATCACGGAGAAGGGCGCCCTGCCGGAGGAGCTGGCCAGGAGCTTCTTCCGCCAGGTGCTGGAGGCCGTGCGCCACTGTCACAGCTGTGGCGTCGTGCACAGGGACATCAAGGACGAGAACATCCTCATCGACCTGCGGACGGGCGAGATGAAGCTCATCGACTTCGGATCCGGGGCGCTGCTCAAGGACACCGTTTACACAGACTTCGACGGTGAGACATTATTCATTTAACCTCTGCTGCTTGTTCACCGTTTATAAACATAAATAGGCCACATAATACTACTTAATGTTAAGCCTTATTGTGTTTCATTTTGTAATGGGTACATTCATAGAGCTATATGTTTTCGTTTTACTAGCAGAAATACATAATTTGTCACTGTTGACATTCCATGGTAGGCCCTCTCTGTCTGTCGACACAAGCTTGCGTTTGCGTTGCTTTGGGCGCCCTCTATTGGAGGGAAGCGGCATTTTTACAACTCAAAGTTTGTAAACAAAGTCACATGTCCCGCTCCCCCGCCCACACACACGCACTCACACACTCCATCTCACACACCGCCTGTCACGCTCACTGTGGCACCTGAGCCTACATAATAGACTTAGAAAGCAAGCATGGAGGATAATCTGAACTGCTTGTTACACACTTAACACATAGACCTGTACAGATTAATGCTTTCATTTCACATTCTACATTTTAGAAAGGATTATTAATTTGTATATTTTTGGAATACTTTTTTTTTTTTCATCTATTAGTGTATTTTGCAAGTTACCAAGAAACAAGGACCGTTTTTTTAAAACGTCTCCCATTATTTGATTCCATTCAACAGGCACAAGAGTGTACAGCCCACCAGAGTGGATCAAGTACCATCGCTATCACGGGCGCTCAGCAACGGTGTGGTCACTAGGCGTGTTATTGTACGACATGGTGTGTGGAGACATCCCCTTTGAGCACGACGAGGAGATTGTACGGGGACAAGTCCTATTCAGGAGGAGAATCTCCACTGGTGAGTTGAACATACCATGCATACGGAATGCTGTTAGCTTAGTGGGTGTTAATGACAATGCAACACCCAACGCCTTAATGCTTTAAGTTAATTGCTCATGACTCACGTCCCCCTCCCTTTCCCTCCTCCAGAGTGCCAGCAGCTGATTAAGTGGTGCCTGGCCTTGCGGCCGGCAGACAGGCCCTCATTTGAGGACATTATCAACCACTCGTGGCTGCAGAACGCTCCCTCCACGACAGTCTCATCCACAGTACAGACAGATAAGGCGGGTCCAGAGATAAGGCTACACAGCATCAGCCACGAGCCTGCTGCCTTCACGGCGGCCACAGTCACCGTGGCCCAGTGACTGTCCATCTTGACACCAGAGACTACTATCATAAAAGACCTTATTTATGTAACAAACTTCTAATGGAGGCTGTAAAAAGACCTTTTAGTCCTACATCAAATCATTATGGAAGGACTACAGAGAGAAGGCCAACGTCAAGATGAAAACTTCGTTACCTTCCCCCCACCCTCCCATCTGGCTGGCCAGACGAGCCCCAGCTACTTGATTTTTCTTTCACTCATGGATCAGAGTTGATGGACTTAGTCGAGTCTGGACTCTGATTGAGCCACATGTGACTGTCACTCGCTCGCAGGGGAGGCGTGCTCCACAGGCCTGCTGCGCCAGGGCACGTTACGCAACCTCCAGCTACTCTGTACTCCGCCCTTTCTCTCCATCTCTTGTCGGTGCGGAAAGGGGAGGGGCAGACGAGGCAAAGAGGAGCGTGATTTTTACAACAAAAAAGTGCCTTTTGTGTGATTGTTGGGGCGAGGGGGGAGACCCTGAAAATACTTGAAAAAGTTTTGTTGTTTGTTTTTGTATTCTATACACAGCTTTATATCCTGTTTTTGCGTTCAGTTTTCCTCTCGTAGGCCTAGATCAGTGAAGCCTATGCCACTGCTACTACCACTACTACACCTCCTACTCCAATGTCATTAGCAACGACACAACCTCATGGCCGCAGCGGCACCCTGTGCAAACAAACAGAACGTATGAAAAAATTAAACAAACACTGGACTTACCTCACCCTCCTATGACGCCACAAACACCTCCTTTTCTACGACTACCGGCTCCGCCTTCTCCTCCGGTGTCGGAACTGTATACACTCCCAAACACACGCTTAGGCACGAAAACCACTCATTCACCGTCACCTGAATGCACATGACGCAATGCAACCATACCACACAGAAATACACCTGCTCTTCAAAAACTAATAAGATGGAGACATTTTTACTTTTACAGTGCCTCAAAGGTCATGATTAAGAGAGGCGCAAGAATTGTAAATAATGATAATAAGAGTATTTATTATTGTTGTGAGTTCTTATTCTCTCTCACTCCTAGAGCTTTTGTTGTGGAATTATTTATTTATTTATGAGACAATTTTGGCCGTACGCACGTTTCATTCCACAGTTATTGAAGGGCCCACATATTATAAACAAAAACAGAGTGAATTGTTGACCATATTTATGGCTTGAAATTTTAAGAGCAGATATGTGTATGATATGTAAATAACATGTAAATAGTCCTGAAAGCACTTCCATTTTAACGTATCTAAGCATTGAACGTCTACTGATGGTAACTGGTTTTGTTACTGTACTGTCTGCTGTGTGAGAAGATTGAAAGCATGTGTGCATGAGAGAGTGTATGTGAATGAATGAATGAATGAGAAAATTCACCCATAGTTGCATGATTGCGGCTTGGATTGTTTTGTTTTATGATTCAAATTAGAATTGTAAATTAAGTTAGAAACTATTTTTATACGATTTCAATAAATATTTTTTTAACCTTGATCTTTGACTCATTTGCATTCCTTCAACTGAGACATATCCCTCATGTTTTATTAAAGTGTCATATCAACTTATTATTATTATTAACATACAGTATTTACATTTACAAGTATACCTAGTAAGTTCCAGACTGGTAAACCAGTTCCACCTAATCTCAGATTAAGTTTGATTTGTGAAGGAAATCATTAAAATATTACAGCATAAATAGTGGAAATCCTCTTTTCTCAACAGGTTTCCTGTTTGTCTGCTTTAATGTGAAAGGCAGAAGACAGACCTTACAGAGATAAAGAGATTAGAGAAGAGGAGAAAGCAGACAATTTAATAAACAGAAAGGGATGGGAAGAATCAAAAGTAGAAGAAAATAATGCTGCCAGAAGGAACAATATCATATTTGATCATCAGCAGTAAATGTTTTCAGTCATTTTAGTCTGTTCATCCAACATTATGTGTGGGACTACATATGGACAGATGCAGGTTTTTATTTTCAGATGTGCTGTGGATTGATTTTTGATAACAGTACAAGGCTGCTACTCAACATGGCTACAACTTTATTAGGAATTATTATTATTTCAATATCAGCAGTAAATGGCCATACAAAGGCCATACATTGCAGGGAAATGGCCAATGGTTGCGTGCAGGGTGTCGTGAGCTTATGGATAAATCCTACCAACAAACCAGTGATGCTCTTAAGGGTTAATCTAGACATGGTGGTGCCTGGCAGTCAGCAGGCTATCATGGATAATGTATCCTAGAGATCAGACGTGCAACCTTAACCACTTAAGCCCCATTTCTGTCTCATTTCATTGTGAGCCTATAGATCTGCTATCTATTTTATTTTTTATTTTACATTCGGGGTTGGGGCTATAATGACAGAATATGGACACCAGGGTTTAAGTGGTTAAACCCTAGTATCCCTAGTTCATGTGAATAGGGTGGTTGGTGTGGATTTGGCTCATTTTTCAATTTCCTCATTTGATTTTCATGGTGTCTGTCCCTCTTTCCATCATTGTCCACCATGTCCACTTGGGGAATTCCTTGAAGAGACACTCTTATCAGCTCCTTCCATTTCTCATTGTACTAGGTCACTTAAGGCTTCCTACAGAGACACGTATCTTCGTGTTACTTCTCCTCTGTCCTCATTCAACTTCTCCTTCCTTATCTCTTCCTCCCCCTCAAAGAGTAGATAATGTGTTCTCTAGAGCCTGCTGCCCCTCTAAACCCTCTGTTACTCCCCTTCATGTCTCTGACCACCTCTTTGTAACCTTCTCTATCTCCTTAAACCCATCCACCCTCACCCTGTCACCACTCTATGGAACCTGAGGTCTCTAAACCCCTCCTTTCTCTTCTTCTGTCCTCTCCTGTCGCCCCTCCCCTGATTCCTTCCCCTACCTCTCAACTGACTCTGAAACCTCCTCCTTTCTCTCCACTATTTAAGTTACTGTATATGTTTGACTATCACTGCCCTCTCACCTCCACGCCGGCACACCTGTGTCCACCAGCTCCTTGGTCATGTGAAACGTAAGTTGAGTGAACACATCTCAGCTGAAAGGAAGTGAAACAAAACTGGCCAATTAGATGACATCTCCCACTTTCATTCACTTCTATCTGCCTTCTCCCTCTCATTATCCACTGCTAAGTGGATACATAACTAGATACATAACTTATATTCTCTATTTGGAATTGCAAGGGGCACAGATCAATAGCTGTCTCTTATTAATGATTAGAGCTTAGGGCAATAGTGTCAGCAAAGTAACCCAGTAGATACAGTTCATTGCGGGGTCAGGGAAGAGGTTTAATGTGGATAATGGTTTTAAAAAGGCAGGGTCAAGGTCAGGGTCGTCCCAAGGGTTCTACCAGAGCTTATGGGAAACCTGCACGCACAAACACCGTTTTTTTTATTGACAATAAAGAAAATGTGTCTGCAACACAATAGGCCTACAGCTAAATAGAACAAGAATAACATGAATTCAATTGTACATTCTGTTTCTCATTTCCAGTGACAAATTTAGCAAATACAATTGATGAAATGCCTCTTCACTGCATTTTCAAAGTAACAGGACGTAATGGGACCATGGAAAAAACTGAATGGAATATTTGTGTCACTGGTTTCCTCCATTTATTTTCTCCTCTAGTTTCCTCATTCAATAATCTTGTTATCTTAAGTCAGCTGTAGTACCGGTGCTTGTATTTGATTTGTCTGTGGGGATATCTTCGCTAAGTTTACATAAAATCATCCCCATCCTGTCTCTGAGAGCTGCGTGGCATATCACAAATGGCCTGTCGGCAGCTAGTGTTTTGACATGAACATCATACAATGAAGCCATTCATGCTTGGCAGGAAGTATATCAAGTTTCAAGCAGACCAAATAATCTAGAAAAAAAAAAACATACAGTAAATAAAGAAAGTCTGTTAGCATCGCAAGCAAGTTACAGTACATGGCCCAACAAGGAACTGGATCTGCATATTGAGTGCTGCTTCCTGTGCCCATTTTAGATATTAATCTGGATGTTAATGCCGTTGCCCACATATTCTTTCTCCTGAGCATATTGAGGAGCTAATCATGCAAACTTGCTTTTAAATGAGAGTCAAATATAGAGCTGGCTATTTGCATGGGCTGTCAGTGAGTCATTTTGCCCGTAGCTACAGAGTCAATTTGAATGGAGGCTATCTTTGTTGAACAATGACTCATCAAAAAAAAGGAAAAGAAAAAAAGAGGACAGAGTAACATGAGTAACCATGATGTTTTGGTGGAATATGTTCCACGTTTAGCTTTCAGTGGAAAATTTGTTTTTAATACACCTTTGTGCCATCATAAAGTTCACACTGTGCATCTGAGCTAACTGAATGACAGATGCAATGAATGACTTGATCTGACATCTGTTTTAAATGTCTCAATAGACTGCACAATCCCCAGTGGCAATCTTTACACTCTAGGTTAAAATGACAATCAGGATTTAATGTTCAAATGCAGCACTCTATTCCCCTGTCACAGATGTGGCTCAGCTTGACGTGTATGTTTATCGTCAGAGTCGATTGGCTCACATCCCTCTTGTTCCCTTCCACCTTCCCCACCATGGGGAAACAGAAAGAGAAAGCCCAGCTGTTGCAGAATCCAACCGCGCTTACGAAGAACCTGAGCTAAGCTAGTTGGGCAATATTCTGAGGAACTTCCTTGAGGTCTCTTCCTCCCAGGCACGGTCTTATCTGCTTTTTTGACCTCTTCAGTTGTTTCAAAATACAAGCGGGTACTCGCACGCACAGACACACGCTGAGTTTGTAAACAAATGAATGTAACAGAAAAACAGTTTTTTCCCTTACATTTTGGGCCCCTGTTTGTTCTTCTCATACGCACCTGTTGTTTTCGTACATGTGCAAAAGGCTTGCTTTGCAATAAATGTATGTGAAATTATGTTTGGTACACAACTCTACGGGTCCATTTGGTTCCATTTGTACACTCTTAAGGTCCTTGCACACTGGTGCGTCTTTTCGTTGCGTTTTTTTTTTTTTCATTGTTTTTTAAAAAAATTTCATTGTTGTAAAAAAAACGCAACGAAAAGACGCACCAGTGTGCAAGGACCTTTAGAGTGAAATTGAGGTATGGAAGTTTGCGCTCTAAACTCAAGGCTTACTAGGGCTGAAAACAGGTGCGAGAGGCCAGCATGAAAGTCCATAAACAAAAAAAAACACTCTTAGAGTGAAACAAACACTCCAGATGTTACAGCGTAAATGTGAGCTGGAACAAGGGGGGTGTGTGCTAATTACACAAGGTATTCACTGGCTCAGACTGATAATTACCAAGTTGTGTCAATTTGCTATGCACAAACATTACAGTACACCCACTCTTAGTTGTGACATAAGGTACTGTATGAATACATGACTCACAACCAACACAACAGCTTTGCAAGGGCTGAATGTACAGAACACAATGTCAAGATGTGTCTAAAAGGAACAATAGTTAAGCCAAATGTATTCTTCCACTATACAACGATGTTCCTAGCAGAAAATAACAGATTTTCAAGTGCCACACACACACACACACACACACACACACACACACACACACACACACACACACACACACACACACACACACACACACACACACACACACACACACACACACACCCCCACACACACACACACACACACACACACACACACACACACACACACACACACACACACACACACACACACACACACACACAATGTGAGTAATGGATGATAGCCAGGCTCACTTGTTCCAGGGTACAATGCTCTAGGAAAGGTCACAGTGAACTACAGTACCTCCACTTGAAACAACAGAATGTTCCAGATGTCACAAATAGTTTGATTCTGAGCACTTTCTTCCTCACTGCTTATGTGGCACTTCTCTGCACTGCATCTTTCACTTATTAATCACTTATATCCCTAATGGTACCTCACGTTTCACAGAATGTTTTGAATCTTCAGCAATGATTAAACATGCTCTGCAACACAAGTTACTAAAAGCAATAAAACGCTTTAAGATACTCACACCATCGTGAGTAATGGATGCTAGCCAGCCAGCCAGCGTGGCTCACTTGTTCCAGGGTACAATGCTCTATTAAAGGTCACAGTGAACTACTATGTTGAACCAAAAGTGGCAGGAAGGGGGCTTTATGAGTTTCTGAGCTTGTAGATCGGCTATGAGCTTCTGAGTTTGTCTATTCTTTTTTTTTAATGATACATTTAAATGTTTTCTTTTTGTTTAGGCCCATAATTACATGCCCTAAATAGGGACACCTGGTTAAAAGTGATTAAGTGTAAAATACCCTAATACTGATGTATGTCAGAAAAAAGTAGGGGTTCCGAGCATTGTAGTCCATATGTACAGTAGGTGTGCACAAGTATTTCTATGTCTGACCTCACAGAAGAGGTTGGGGACCAACCTCAAAACAAATTAATCGGTGCATGGCCATCACCGATTAACAGTCAATTATATTGCCAATCAATGTCTAATATACAGACCACAAGGAGTTCTGGCAAGTGTATGCAAGGTCAAACAGTCACATGCACTGAGTCACGCATCCAGGTCTCCATTTGCATCAGTAGCTAATATAGAAGTTATCTATACGATTCATATAGATTAATGAAACAAGTAAAAGAGAGGAACAGACACACTTTAGGCATGGAGAAGCATAGTGACAACTGCACAAGCATCAAATCAATTGCGTAATGCAAATCCATAGCAAAATCTATGTGGACACTAAATGTACAAGTGAAAACAAAGAAGACACCGAAATATTGATGCATTCAATGAATCAAAAAGGCATTTTCCCTGCCTGGAGTATTGAGTCTTGTGTTCAGATCCATCTGTTAAACATAAGAGTGCTGCCAAACAGTAATTCTTTCTCAACTTGTAGTCACTTGACAGTGGTTTTCTAGTTGACTTTGTTCTCACGTTTTTGTGAATGACTCAGAGTATAGTAATGAGAGGCGAAGGGAAGCAGGCGGACAGCTATCCACTCCACCCCAGCACTCTCTCAACAAATATGTTCTATCCCACACCATGTATAACAAGCCAGGACAAGGAGGGGATGAGGAGGTCTAGGCTGGAGGTATGAGCAGGTAAAGCCGAATTTGGCAAGTACAGCCACATTTTGCAATGTATCCTTTTGCAATTATTAGTTTGGCTTTTTTCTTTTTTTTAACAGAAATTGTCCCCCAATGTGGAACCTGAAACCTTGAAAATAAACATATAAATTCACAACATCTACGATGAATGCAACTACACAAATATACTAATATTGATTATGTGCAATTACAGAAATGTATCTCAAAGGTTAGTTTCTCCACTGAGACCTTCATACCTTTTAAATGCTTTTGACCTTAAAGAACTCTCACACCACCTGCAATATTGAAATCTAAACTCTGCTGCTCTTTTCGTTCTGAATATTTGAAATGCATAGGGTTCCCACATTTCACAGAAGTGCCTGAGAAATGTGGAGGGAGTTGATAAACTCGCTGTGGTATGGCCCAGTGGTTCGGTGTTCGTCTCCAGAATGCCTGTTGAGTTTCCAGGGTTTTAGGAGGAAGATGTCTGAGCCAGGGCAGGGTGACCTTTTTGCCAATTCCCCAAGAAGCAGACACTCTGTAGGAGAAGCGAACTGCCTTTTCCCATACTGTTGAAGCACAAGGGGGCGGGGCTGGCGGGCTATGTTTGTGCAGTGAGTGGCAGTTGGGGCAAACGCAGTCCCCACAACATCATTTACGATTCTGTGCCTATCGGTACATAACTCGGACGGCGCTTAGTCGACTAGCAGACCATCGGCCGGTCGTCGCGGGCACTCGCGCCTGGGGGCGCTCGGGCGCGACTCCTCGGCCTCAAGGTCTGCTGAGTCGGCGCGCCTCCGTCATGGTCCAAAACTATACTTTATCGGCGGAAAAAACTCCCAGAGGTAGTGGATCGGTAGTCCATTAATTATCGAGGTATGCCACTGAGGCCGGTGTTAAAGTTAGGTATTTGGGCTGTATTAGAATGTGACGTCCTAACTCTTCTAATGTAGAGGAAAGAAGTCCCCGCCCGCCCGCCCAATAGGGGAAAAGGCAGTTCGAGTAGGAGAAGGGAGAGGGTCAAGGAGCTGGAGTCTCAGGAGGTTAATGGGAGGAGGAGGTTGAGGAAACTGGGAAGAATGGATTCCTAAGAATTCAGCTAAGAAGGGCGTCACTCTTGTGTGTTGGGTCTAGGTCTGTGTCTGAGTCATAGAGCTCTAGCAGAAGGCTAGCCTAAGGCGCAGGGTTATCCATCTTGACGGGGTTATGCTGTCCTGCTGGTATTCGGTTCCAAAATTCCCCAATAATGTTAGGGGTTGAGGTTAGGGGGCATCAGAAGCCTGCAGGCTGGCCAAGTGCCATTGTGACAGGAAGGTCATTGAATTCAAATCTCCGGACTGGGTGGGAAATCTGTGCTGGGGAAATGAACAACTAACCTTTTTACCTACTTTTACACTCTGTGCCAAAATGCGCAAGGTAACGACCCGCCTACAAATCTATGGAGCACCTCAAGGGCCGAGGGCCAAACATGTAGGAATGGTTGCACACGGTAGCATCTCCTAGGTGTTAGTGTACTATGTAACCCTCCTTTCTCCAATAAGTACTTTGCTGCAAATACTATGTTCCAAAACAGTCAGCTTTCCTAGTTGAGTGAGAATTAAGCAAGAGAATGAGGATGGAGACAAGAGCAGCAGATTAGACCCAGCATCTCTGGAAAGGGAACATATCAAATCCTTAATGGCCTAGCATCATCATATCCTGTCAAAGCCTTCTGTCCACATGCTTCTCCCTCTCCGTTCCACTGCTAGCCTGTCTCAGTGAAGAAAAACTACACAGTAGAATCCTGAGACTCTGGAGGGTGTAAAAATGGTCCCATAAGGGAGTACTACAGGGAGTGGACTGCCAGCTTAAAAACAGAAGAGGAGGATGGGTTAAGGCTAAGGTTAGCAGCACTGACATTAGGGGTCATACAAACCAGGCATCCCCGGTACACTCTCCACTCCTCTGTGAGAACCTATATCCCAGGCTGCCAGGAGCTGCTGGGGGAGTGCTGCATTCTGACTGGCTGACTCACCACCTTACACAGTGTGCCGACTGCTTCCACGGTCATTAAGGGAAAAGGTCATCTTGTACTCTCTGTCTGAGCAAGCAAACAGATACACGGGAACACAAACACTACCACGGAGATAGGCATACACAGATAAAGACATACATGTGTGTACATAAATACACACACATACAGCATGCGTGTGCCTGTGTACATAAAAAGGTCTATGTAGTCATGCATCTAGCGGTTATTTTGTCCTCTTTTGTCTCCTCCTCCTTTTAGATGGAATGTATTTTTTTTTACCTACAACCAGTTCTTGTGTACAAGAACTCATTGTAGTACTGTATAAGTACTACTATTGCCCCAAGCAACATCTTTATTGAATAATCCTTTAAACTTGCCATGTACGTCATTGGTATGAAAATCCCTTTCACAATAACAACATGCCCTATCAAGAGATTGCAAGTAATAACTGCAACAATGGTAATCCACAGCCTCTCAAGGTGCAGGGTGCATACTTGGTGTAAAAATTGTTTTCTTTTTTTTCTTCCTAACCTTTATTTAACCAATTAAAAGACATTGAGACAAAGTCTCAATGCACATTGAGACAAAAGTCTCAATGTGCACTAACTGACTGGTTCAGTCAGTTAGTGCACAGACTGCTTCTGGTGAGAGTGAGGACCTGGGTTTGAATGCAACCAACTTCTTGTTTCGCATGTCTCTCCATTCTTTATGCCCTTGATTTCCTGTCTCTCCACACTGACCTACCTGAAATAAAGCATGAGATGCCTAAATAAATGCCTAAATAAATACATAAATAAATATAATGATGTGCGCACTTCTAGCTTGACAATCTGTTCATCCTGGTGCAAGACACCCCCCCCCCTCACCCCTCGTAATTAAAGTTTTCCACTTCTGCATTTCACCTCCAGTCTCTTCCTCTCTTCCTGTCTCACTTGGCAAATATTTGTCATAGACTTAATTCCCACCCACACGCATTCCCATTAGCCACTCCCTCGCTACCCTGGCTGGCTTTCCCGTAAAGACACTGCCTCACGCACTTCCCCATTCCAGCCAGGCCAATAAAGAACAGTGGTGTGGCAACACTCATGCTTCTGCTTGTTAAGAGTTGGCCACAGGCCTTTGATCCTGCAGCGACTGTGCTATTGAAAACGTACTCAGGTGTAAACTTTACCCCACTATTTCTAAACGGCCTTGATGTTATGATATAATGTTATTATTCTCAAGGATTTATGGTTCTCTCTGTCTCTCACACACACACACACACACACACACAGAAACACACACACACACACACACACACACACACACACACACACACACACACACACACACACACACACACACACACACACACACACACACACACACACACACACACACACACACACACACACACACACACACACACACACACACACACACACACACAGCATGAGAGCATGTGGGTCCATCCCTCAGTCAGAGTTGGTTTTATTGAGTTACAACTCAATTTATGCTTCCGCTACAAAACTAAGTGACACTAGGTAAAAGGTCTCCACGTGTTATGTTAGCTGAACCTTTGGCTCAAAGGAGATGAGTCAGATTCCATTATCAATTACAGAGGAATTGTAGCAAAGAACACAGTACTGCGCCGCTGAACCCTGACACAAAAAGTAGTACTATTATGACATGCCCAGAATAGGATCACTAGGGTTCAAGTGGTTAAAAACCCTTCTAGCCCCCTCACCCCTTCGATCTGTATTCCTCCTTTTGTTCACTGTGTAATCAATATCATTTTAGGTGCTAAAAGTTGTGTTTATACAGTGTAACATAAAATGGTAAAATACTGTATGGGGAATAGTATAGTAAAGTATGCCGCTAGAAATTGTTCATTTGATGGCTTAAGTTATGAATTTAATGAACCAGCGATGAACTCTCTTGGTCATGTGGTACTTATGAGATGGTGACCGCAAGTTTTGTACAGAAAGAGCTTGCTCATAGCCATTAGCCAGTGAACATCAGTTACATAAAGACCTCAAGACTGGACTCTCTGAACTTTCCATTAGTCTGCTGTTTTGTGTGTGTTGTTTTCGTTTTACAAATCATTAAATGAGAGGAAACTGGGGATTATGGGACCTGCAGTTTTTAGTAATGAAGAACTTGCAAGGTTAAAAAACAGGAATTGAACTATGACTCTTCCTGCTGACTGTTTGTCTGTGTGTGGATGTCAAATTGCTACTTCCTCTGAGCTAGCTCAGGTGGAAAACTGTGTGTGTGTGTGTGTGTGTGTGTGTGTGTGTGTGTGTGTGTGTGTGTGTGTGTGTGTGTGTGTGTGTGTGTGTGTGTGTGTGTGTGTGTGTGTGTGTGTGTGTGTGTGTGTGTGTGTGGGGGGGGGTGTGTGTGTGGGGGTGTGTGTGTGTGTGTGTGTATGTGTATGTGTATGTGTATGTGTATGTGTGTGTGTGTGTGTGTGTGTGTGTGTGTGTGTGTGTGTGTGTGTGTGTGTGTGTGTGTGTGTGTGTGTGTGTGTGTGTGTGGATTGCAATTGGAATGTACATGAGCGTCCAGGGAGTTCCTTTCTGTTGAAAATCTGTCAGTGTCTCAACTGTTACTGGCTCCATCCACTATAGTAGACAGGATGTTATCATCACATGGTGATGACAGAGCCAAATCCCCCCCTGTACTCTCTCTCTCTCAAACACACACAGTATAACCAGAAGGTGATAATAGGCTCTAAACACAGATAACGTACAAATGTAATTTTAGGCTACAAATATGGACACATGCGCGCACACACACACAAAGATATGAGAACATTTGACCTTTGTTCCTGTAAATGTTGGAACTGTTGATCATAGGTTACAGTAAAATCCTCAGTGTTAGTTTAACTCTTGGAGCTGAGGACTTTGCCGTGTAGGGTCAGCAGGACTCAGCAGTTTTTTTCTGTACAGGTCTACTTCTAAATACAGTGCACCGGTGATATTACAGGATGAATATCCTAGAACAGTGGTTCTCAAAGTGGGGTCCAGGGACCCTCAAGGTTCTTTGATGGGGTTCCAAATGGACCCTTAAGGCGGTTGGTTACACACCGGCGAATATGCGAATATACGCAAAATTCGGACTTGTTCCGAATAATTAAAAGACGCTTTTTTCGCTCCGCAAAACTGGTGTGGAAGCTTGCATTGACTTTATAAGGTTTTAAAAAAAAACGTATTATTCGCATGAAAAAAATCGCCCCGGTGTGTAAGGACCTTTAAAGGTCCATTTGTACACTCTCAAGAGTTATGAGGGTCCTTGGAATTAAAAGTGTTGACAACCACTGCCATAGAAAAGTGCAGTGAGGTCAGCACTCTTTATTTTTTCTTATAGCAATGGTACAGTATGTTAACCACTTAAGCCCTATATACTTCATCGTATGACAGTAGCAAAAATTGCTGCTCTTACAGCTTGTGAGCTTGCATGCTTTGCTCGTGAGCTTGTTGACTGGCTATTTGCTATTATGTTTTATGTGACCAAGTTAAAGGCCAGTCCACACCAATGCAACTCTTTGCAACTGCCATTGGGGATAATGGTTGCAAGGAGTTGCAAGGAGTTGCATTGGTGTGGACTGGCCTTAAAACAACAACAAGATCAATAATAATAATAACAACAAATGTGCCCAAAATAGAGATGCCAGGATTAATATTGATAAGGGAAAAAGACGGTACACAATCACATTTTACAATTGGATAAAAGAACACTGAGGATTTTACAGTATACTGTAATCACCATTTGAATATCTCAAAACCACATCTAAACCCAAACACAGAGTCAACTGCAAACAAACTTTCTCTTTTTAAATATGATGGGAACCCAAATAGACCCCCAGGTTCAATTAACACAGATGATTTTACTTTGTTGGGCCACCATAACCAAATACCTACAATTGAATGAGTGTTACATTTCTTGTTCTGAGGTTTACATATTATATTTTTGCCTAATGAAACATGGGACATTTGTAAGTGTGAGTGATCAAATTCTTCGGCAATGCACTCGGAGAGCACTTTATTTTAAGACTTTGCACTGACAACAGAGTTGGCCTCATCTATGACTTGAGGCTAAGGTTCTGCAATTAGCCTTATGATAATGTTTGTGTGTGTGTGTGTGTGTGTGTGTGTGTGTGTGTGTGTGTGTGTGTGTGTGTGTGTGTGTGTGTGTGTGTGTGTGTGTGTGTGTGCGTGTGCGTGCGTGCGTGCGTGTGTGCGTGCGTGCGTGCGTGCGTGTGTGCGTGCGTGCTTGTGTGTGTGCGCGCGCGCAACTGTCCATTCGATGTTAGTCCCCAGGTCTTATTTTTGGACAGGATTTCCCAGTGAATTCAGTCTAATCTTAGTCTAAATTTCAGACACAATCACATGACTAAAATGGGTGTCAGCACGTACTGTAAACGACAATGTTATTGCTGCACTGCCATGGGAGGTACACCGGCCATTCTCCCTGTTCCTGGACACAGGACAGAGGGGAGGATCGGTATGGTCTGAGGTCAGATACTGTCATGGTGTACACAGTAAAGTCAATAACTTAATTCATTCATTTGTATCTCGTGTGTACAAATGGAACCATTTGTACACTCTCCTTCTGAAAATAAGCAAGGAAGACCAGCAATGTTTTGATGAGGGGAAATCGGGAGTTGTGGTCTCTCTCTAGGGAGGATGTGCTACACTGACATGAGAGTCATTGGCTACAACAGTGTTATTTCCAGCTATTCATATTAATGGGATGTAGTGTAAGTGCTAAGAAGGAAATATGGAGGGGTAAATGGAAAACAAAAACACACAAAAACAAATGCTGCACACAATTCTGTTATAGTCCTGACAGACTCAGGACTCCTGAGTCTACTTCCTCTATAAGGCACCATAAAAATCTGAATGAAATAACACACGTGCATGCACACTTTTGACCGACCGTCTTGGAATCGGAAGGTTCTGCTTGGTTTGGCTGCGTGTCGAAGCGTCCTTGAGCAAGACACTGAACTAGGGCTGTGGCAATAAACGCATTATTGCAATACCACAATATTGAAAAGCCATTCGGAAGAGGTGGGGAGAAACCGCTCTAACCGCAATTACCGTATGTTGTTAGGCTTTGTATTTGTATTAAAACTAGATATTTGCACTTAACACATCGGGTGCCAAACACGGTCTGAACCGTGTTTGCGCAGAGTAGCGGTCCGGTGCCGAACACGGTCCAGACCGTGAAATATGTCTTTTTGTTTTTTTCGTTTTTCTCCACACGGGCGGGGCTAGAGCAGCTCTGGGAGTACCCATTGTGATCTTGAGAAGGATAGGCCAGATAGATCACCGGAAAAACAAAAACATGGCTGCCATCCACTTCCTGTCTATTTCCTTCTTTAAAACACCTATATCTCCGAATCTGTTTCCGGTGGGGAAAACCGGTCATGCGCGATGCGCGATCCCCCCCCATTGTAACTCGCGAGTGAAATGTTATCGTTCCAGGCTGTAGCCAGGGTCATCGCGCAACATGAATGGATGTTTTTTTTTACATGGATTTGCTCCTCGTGGAGTCTAGAGCTTTAAACAGCAAAGCGCAGTCAATCGGGAGAATGCTGGCACCCAACGTAAGTTGTTATGAAAAAATGCTGGCACCCAATGTGTTAAAAGATATAAGATAAACAATTTGATGCATTCGTTTTGCATAGTTTGGTTTGGGGTGGACAAGTAGAAGACTGATGCATTCTGTTTTTATTTGCATTTAAAATATTTGCACCGTTTTAAACAAACATTCTCATTAATTAAGTTTGTTCCGTTGTTAGGCCTATTTGCACTTAATGTTGGCTATGCTTTTTTTAAAACGTATATATAGCCCAGATTTAATAGGAAAGAAGGGTGTGTAGCAGGCCTGGAATTTCATCTTTTTAGGGGCAAGGCCACTTGGCCTTTGGTTTTATAAATGTTTTGAGGGCACAAAGGCCAAATACCAGGACAGCAAGGCGCTGATGTTAAGTCCACTGAAGTAATTAATTTGAATTTAAGAGTTGAGAATGAATTTGTATTGAATATGTAGTATAACTATCAGTGAAATATAAAATAAAATAAATACTTGTTATTACAATTTGTACAAACTCCTGAAAATGAGTTTAAAAGTTCATACTCTGAGTCACAGGACTCGTTTGGAGATGGGAATGGGGACTCAGGTGTTAATAATTCAGAATCTCAACAAAAGATGACAAAATGATGACTTGTACAAAAAAACACATTGACAGTGAAATGTACTGTAATTCTGTACTCTGTCTGATAACCTTACAGTATGTACTGTAACTGTTGGCCCAACAGTGTGTGCATGATTAGTGCATGTGATTGTATGTTCTGTCTGAGTTGCCTTTGCACCTGGCAGATGACCTTAGAAAAAAAAAAATCATCATCCTTTTTGTCTCCCTTTTTGTCACCTTTTTGGTGTAAGGGCCTAGTTCAGTAGTACGCAAACAGTTCACGTCGAGGATGTAGTGTAGTCTGTGAAGACTGCAGGAAAGAGACAAGAGGAGAAAACGGTGAAATCAGCTGGGGCAGCATGGACGGGGCATCAAGACCACTGTGGCCTCAGGGCATATACTTTTTTTGAAGGGCAGGAGGCCAAACTGAGGGGCATGGCCTTCATGACCTCCATGAAATTCCTACCCTGGTGTGTAGACTTTATTTATGCGACGTTTCGGTCAATTCAGATGTCTGAAGAAGGTCTGTTGACCGAAACGTTGCCTAAATAAAGTTGTCCTTATTGTGCAAGTGCAGACGGTGTACAGGTCCTTTTATTGTATTGTAGACGTCCGATCCCTGTCTACGCACCCTTCTCTGAGCTGATCAGGTGTGCATAAGACCTTGCTTTTTCCCTTAATTCTGAGAGTGTCAAAATGGTTCCAGATTGACTCTCTCAGAGTTAAACTAACACTGTCTATTCTTTAAAAAACACAAAGGCAAATGCCTTTGTGTTTTTTAAAGAATAGACAGGCACACACACAAGTTCTCACACTCCAGCGCACACATATCCAGATCCCAGCCAGGCTCTCGTCTATCCTCCCTTTGCGGCACTGGAGTGAAGCGGGGCATGGTGACCCACTTCCACTCTGCCACGATGACCCACATCCTGTTTCTCCCACCGTGGCCCAGCATCTCCGCCAGCCTCTCTCACAGTTACACACGCGCACACACTCTGCTCACAGCGAGAGCCAAGCCTCTGCACCGGCTAACTGGGCCAGCGCTCGACTCACTGCCGCTGTTACGTCACAAGTGTAAATGTTGGATCTGAATTCACAGTAAAATCCTGCATGTTAATTTTACTCTGAGAGAATACAAATGTAACCAAATGGACCTGTAAGGATTTTTACTGTGTTGTTGTGAGCAGAGCAGTTAAAGCCGCTTTTTGCAAGTCACTCCTCACAAATATGTAAAGATTTAAAAGGGAGCAGAGGTATTCAAACATTCCCATTCTCAAGGGCCACACAATTCATGCAGTACAATACATGACTCTCCATTCTTTGAGACACTCATACAGGTATTTGGGGTTGTGGCCGAGTCTGCCATTGTCTTGTAGATGTAAACAACACAGGTATGTATCAGCATTGAGTTTGTGAGACATATCGTATAAAGTGATAAAGCGCAAAACTATGGCCTAAGTATCGTAGTGCAGGGAATTGCAACATTAAAAATATAGTTTTTTCAAGTTTACAATCCACAAGGAGCCAAATCCCCCTTTGTTTGCACCTCCAACACACTCACGTGACATTGATTCCCTTCCCCTCGTCGCACGTCCTAGGGCTGTACTGTATGTATGTATGTATGTATGTATGTATGTATGTATGTATGTATGTACATACAGTATGTATGTATGCATGTATGTATGTACAGTATATATGAAATGAAATGAAATGTCTTTGTTTGTTTTTTGTCTACTCTGTATACATGTAACGACTGTGACATGTATATGTTGGGACCCCCTCGAAATCGTTGCAGAACGCACTGGGCAGCCATAGCTGAATGAGTAGAGAGCCCGCCTGGGAAGCAGAAGGTCCCAGGTTAGATTCCTGGCTCCAGCAATGTGTTGAGGTGTCCCTGAGCAAGACACTTAACCCCTAACTGCACCCCCAACGGGCCCACGCTTACTTGAGTATCACTCAGCTGGGTGAAGCTGAAAACTTAATTTCCCTGATGAAATAGGCCTAATTATTACACGCACATACCGGCACACAAGGTGTTAACCATATTAACCCTGGCAACCCTATTTTGCACAGATTGTAAAAAATCGTTTTCCAAAAATAGCAATAATAGCAGATCTATAGGCTCACAATACATTGCAATGGGAAGTGTTGTGAGCTTTAGATCGGCTATTTTCACTATTTATTGATAGGATACAATATATAAGTGTTTAAATGTATATCCATCAGCAGAAAGAACACCACTACTTCCTCTGGCACTAATCACTGGTTATGTATCTGTGCCCATCTGCATGAATACCAGTGAAATAATGGCTGCAATGGTCACAGGGCACACGATTGGCCGGCAGAGGGACGAAAGGGGGAAAGCAGTGTGAAAGGGGGAAAGCAGACCACGAGACAATGTGAAAAACGTTCAAGTCTGTAAAGGGTTTGAACTTTGAGTTTGCACATAACTGCAGATCGCATAAGCTGATGAAAAAGAGATTTGAAATGCACAAACCCGGATATGTGCCAAAATTCACATTCATAACCTTAAGTTCACCCTGCTCCCCCCACTCCCTCCCAGAGGCAGGGAATACAACAAGTGCTTTTCTGCGGAATTCTGACGCTCTACACTGGGCTACGGGAAGAGGACCTGGCTCAGAGTCAGACAAAGAATGCTGGAGAGTTTCCTGTCTGAGATTGTCTGATGTTGACAGACGGTCAGTGAGAGTGACCTGTGTGTGTGTGTGTGTGTGTGTGTGTGTGTGTGTGTGTGTGTGTGTGTGTGTGTGTGTGTGTGTGTGTGTGTGTGTGTGTGTGTGTGTGTGTGTGTGTGCGCGCACGCACGGACATACACACGCACAAGTGTATTTGTGTTTGATGACCCTGTTGCTTGTTGGAATGTGTCACACTCGGGTATCTATAACAAAGAGCGTTGATCACATGGATGAATGACACACACAAACACGCACACACACATGCATAGATCCATCATGGAACGCTGACATTCAGGT
>NC_137614.1:28680573-28715573 GCF_963280865.1 Gymnoscopelus braueri | reverse complement strand
TTATATTAAAAAGGTGTCTGTTTGCGGAACCAATTAAATAAAGTTTTTATTTATATAAAAAAAAGAAAAGAAAGAAAAGAAAGAAGAGGAAAGTTACATAGTGCAGCTTTAAGTTATTGAGAGTGACTTGAAATGGGCTCTTGATTACATCATTGTCCTTTTGTGCAGCTCCACATGGAGTCCAACAGAAGCCAGTGTGGGTTTTCAAACGAGGAGAGGATTGTCCAGCACGGCCACTCCGGCAGCTACGCCTCCATCATCGTGTTCAGTACTCTTTGTCCTCAGTAGATGACCCACACATTCGTTCATTAGCATGTCTTTACCCTGCCTGCAAGCACACACAAACACAAAGAGGAATGGGACCCAAGAGCAGGAAAAATGTATTGAACGTACATTTTGAGTAAACACATACTGTAGGGCTTCGTGCCTTAGGCGAAGGACAAACACCTTTGCAGAACATTACCATGTCTTCACCCTCCCTGTAAAAACACCCAAAATGGAATGTGACCCAAGTCCAATAATATCAAATGGATAGAATAGCTGTTTGATAACGTTTCAAACTCTCATCTTTCGGTTTAGACTATTTAAGGATTAGACCTTCACTTGACCTCACCAAAATATTTTGTGTATGTATCTATGCATCTATATTCTGTCACACCCGAGTAGGTATGACAGAATAGTCTATGTTGAAGCGTTCCTGAGCAAGAAACCTTGACCAACAGCTCCGTGGGCTAGTGCACACTGCTCATAGAAGTTGGGATGGGACAATGCAGAGCACAACTTTTACATATATGCAAATGGAGACAAAAAACTATTAAGGGGGACTAAATTAATTCATATTATTATATGACAATGTGTGTGTATATACACTGCTCAAAAAAATAAAGGGAACACTTTGATCCCTTAATTCTTTTGAGCAGTTTTCGTTAGCATTACGTACACAGTTCATGAAAAAACTCAAAATAATTAAGGGATCAAAGTGTTCCCTTTATTTTTTTGAGCAGTTTATTTGACAGTAGAAAAATGTAAACCATAAATCCGAGATTAAGCAAATTCGTCAATTCTGATAATGCACAAACCAGGGTTGGATGTCAACCCTGTCAATATAATTGTATATAGTGCCCTTAAAGAGGTTATATTAGATCCGCATACAGATAAGATATACTAAGAGACAGCCAGAAAGATTGACAGTGAGATATAGTGGCAGACATGTTGATTTTGAAGTACCTAACATAAGCTCCAAACACTCCCAGTTCACTGATACAGCTGCTGAGCTTGAGAGGCGAGTCTCGCCTTAGCAGGTAGTTGTGCAAAGGCTTGGGTTGGATCTTGTCCATCAGAATGTATGCCGTCCTTTCAGTGCTCTCCTTGACTCCCTCCAGTACCTGGCAGATCTCTGATCCATAGATATTGTTACCTAAAGAAAAGAGAAAGTTATTTGGCCTTGAAAGAGATACTAGAACCAAGGAACTATCTAAAATGTCAATATATATTATATATATTTACATTTACACACTTCGCAAATCTCACACACACACACACACACACACACACTCACACTCTCTCTCTTTTAGACAGCACTGCCCCTTATAGAGCCACGCTGTAAAAAGAGAGCTCTCTCAACGTACCTCCTCCTTCTCTCTGGGGTTTCAGGACAAACTGCTCTGGTTTAGATAAAGCCAATGCCACGGTTTGGTCACCCTCAGGGCCCTGGAGGCAGCAGGGACAGCAACACATAATAGCATGTGTGAACAGCGGAAAGACGGCATAGCACATTGATGTACAGTATAAGAAGCGTTTTAAGATGCACAACTTTTAAGCAGACTACTGTTCACAACATTTTCGAGAGGAATAATACATGCAGTTACTGTAGTTATCACCAGAACAATATCCAACCAAAAGGATATCATATTTATAGGACGTTTACAGACATCTCTGGATATCATGTGGTTGAAGAAGTTTTAAGAAGGCATTTGAGCACACCAACACTGTCATTTGAGTTCCCTCACCATATCAAGTGTGTAGAGGCCAGTGAAGGTGGCTCTGATCTGTTCCACCACCTGGGGCTGCTCAGGGAAGAACCTCTCCAGAACTCCATGTCTGGCCAGCTCCTGCTGGACCTTCTTGGTTCCAGCAAGGTGGGTACTAATGTCTGGACACTTCACAGCCAGAGAGCGCTCCATCAACAGACGAGCTTCCCAATTCTACCAGTCAAATAAATAAAAACAAACACAATAACAAGTTAAGCAAAATCAAGGAATCGTGTTCGTTTCTCTGTCCATTCATTCTCATTGCATGTTGGAAAAGGTCTTAAAATCACTCTTTTAGCACATACAAAACATGAACCAAGCAGATTCTACCAATATGAAAAAACAAGTGAAATGGCTCTGTTCATGTTATATTAATTCTAATCTGTAAACTTTCAAATTCAATGGGAAGAAATTATATAAATAGAACCATTTCACTTTCTCAAAACTAAGTAACAGGATCCTTTTTTTTGCTATAGCGTATAAAGTAGCTATACAGTATATTGATCCATCAAGCTGATATTTGCATTTTGTATCATATCGGGATTAGCCATTAAGGATACCAATATGGCAGATTTATTTAAAAAATAATTCCCTTTGAAAAAAATGCTGTTTCTTACAACTTAATTATCCGGTTTAATTAAAATAAGTTCACATGCATTTTGAATGCATTAAAAAGAAGAACTATTAAACATTAATACAAAAAAAAACAATATCATCTCATATGGTTCCACACTAACGCTCACTATTGTGCTCTCAGATTTCAATACTCAACAAACTAAGAATAAAGACATAAAAAACTGAAACTAGACCTGTTCAGAGGGGTAGTTCTGAGGCATGTAACCATTCCTAAAATACACCACTGCAACCTCCTGGCCATCTCTGAAAAGAATGTAGAAATCATTGAGTGCAAATGAAAAATGTCCTAGTTAAAAAGGGGCATGAAACACCAAACCAAACCCCATATAGCTTTGTTGACCAGAGTTCCCCAGGGTTCTATACTTACTTGTTCCACTCCTTTTTCCCCCCTCTACTCAAATCGCTTTGCTGAAAATAGCCGATCTACAAACTCACAGTGTTGCGATGCGTTGAGAGCTTGAAGATCTGCTATTTTCAACAAATGTTAACATATAACATGCCCAGAATGGTGTTGCTATGGTTCAAGTGGTTAATCAGTGTTTAAGACAACTATAACAGAATAATGTTATTTTTATCAAAAATCTAGGCTTCTTGTCACTAAGTATTGACAGACATTTTCATTGACAAAAACGGTTCCCAAGCCATGTTTACCATAGGGTAGGAGTCTCCTGCTTCTCTAGTGTGAGGCGGCTTGATGTACAAGTACATCCTCTGGACATGATGACGCTAGTATGTCGCAGGGACTTACCCCCAATCCAACCCTTGATGCTGAGTGCCAAGCAGGAAGGTATTGGGTACCATTTTAATAGTCTTTGGTATGACCCAGACGGGGGATTGAACCTGGACCTCCCAATCTCAGGGCGGACAATTTAATCACAAGGCCACTGAGCTGGTTTACTTCCCCCAAAGCCTGCACCAATTTCCGCCGACTGACTCACTATCACTCCTGTTAGCTCGCTACGAGCCACATGCACAGGCAGTGTGTTTCATACTGTCACACAGACTGTCCACCATTACATCCCATCTCCACCCAAAAGCTTGCTACTTCGAAAAATGTGGAAAAGGCAGATACAGTTATTTCCTGTACTTCATTCACCTTATCGCTTTATTTAAGTCATTTTTATTAAGAAATAATAATTTTGTTTGACAGACCATACTTACATGAATAGTCTCTTTTCCTGGTCGAGGGATGCCTTAGAAACATTTTCAAAACGTCTTCTAATCGTAGGAATATTTCTGAAACGGGGTTAAAATCATTTACCAGTTTGATTATTTTTGTCACAAAGATCAGATACCATTTGTAATACCAGTTTCAAATATGTGAACTTTTGCACCATGTAAGGGTAGTTGGGACAGCAATCCCTCCCATAGACACACAGTGGATGTGCCTGACAAATCTAGGCACCAGATGTAACAAAGAAAATAGCCCATCTACCTTCAGCTTAGTACACGTGGATTGTGATGATTTTTCACCAGAATCAGAAATCAGAAAGTTGGCCTAGTTACAAAGTTTAATTTGAATACCCTTTAGCCCAGCTTATTGGGGGTTATGTCAGTAGCGTTTCTGGTCATCTAAGTGAAATTGGACAGCTCGATGTCAATTATTTTTCTTGGAAATTCAAGAATTGGTGACATTATGTTGGGATGTGGTAGATTAAAAGAAGGTAGACGAGTGACAAAATAAAGAATTGACATGAAATGGAATTGTTTACTTACATCTTGAACACAACCAACAGAAGCTTCAGAAATCTAGGCTAATGGCTACCCAAATACAAAAGTTACTGGTGGAAAATCAACACAATCCAAGGGTCAGGATTGTAACCCTAAGCAAAAGATAGTTACGCCTGGATAGATTTGGGTGATTATTCTTCTTCTTTCATAGGCGTCCTTACCTTTTCCACAGCTCATTCTCAACGTATCGATGGTCAAAGATATTTCTTTGGACCTCTTCAACCAAGAACATGACAACTGCTCTGGAAGGACAACAGTTGGTCAAGTCAAAAACGGTGTGGCAAAGAAAAAGGCACTCAGGGTAGGTTTGCTGTTTTCAACACAGACCGTATTAAATTGTTGATTCCCATCATTTATAATCATGCACAACCATATGGATAGCTTTAGTGTTGAGACATTTAAATTAGGACTGTGCTGAAACTTTAACAAAGGGCAACATACTTAACTACAAGGTACACAACTATGAGGGTGCTAGCGTAAGGCAACCCCCCAGAATCGCACAAGAACACAAGCTAATGACTTCACTGATATTTCTTCCTGAAAGAAATTATTTGTCTGTGGTGCTGAAGGCACAAAAATAAAATTGGACTGAAAATTGGGCTCCATTCCAACATTGCAGCAACAAGAAAAAAGCAAAAAAATAACAGTAGAAGTAGCAGTAAAATAGTACTGAAATATAATATAATTATTGTATAATTATAATGTAAAATGTCTTTGTGAGGTGCTGTGTCCATGGATGCTAATCTGATAATGTTGAATTCCACAGACAAGGGCTGGCCGATATGACTTCAAATAAATATCACGATTATTTGAAACCTTTGCCTTCATTACGATTAATGAACGATTTCTTTATTTTGTATTGTGAAAATAGACCTACAAGCTCGCAATGCGATGTGTGATGCATTGCGAGCTTGTACATCGGTTAACTATTTTCACATTGGTGGTTAATCAGACTAATCAACTTAGTCGACTATAAAAGAAAATCCTGATCCACAGTATAAGCTGCTTCTCGATTATTTGAATAACCTACATGAGCAAGCTTACGTTGGGTATTGGTTCTAAATATCGGTTTCAATAGATTTTCGGCCTACCTCTCTGATCCATAGAGCTCCCAGGCCTTGGCTAGCCCCATGGCCAGACCTGCTGCTGGGTTGTTGTCTAAAACACGCTGGCTCTCCTCTAGCCGACCAGCCACTCTAAGGATATGCCTGAGGAACATGAGCAGTACATGGAAAAGAGAAGAAGAACCTAGCCTTATCAATTGAATATAAATATTGCTTTGGTCACATTGTTAGAATATTTATTTGATTGAGTGTGTGTTGCTCATACATCTAGCTTAAATATAGATTGACTTGAGTGATACCGCCAAAGCCAAGAGCCAATCTGGTATACTGATGGATGTCTTACCGATGGACATCTGGTGTCCTTGAGGAGAGACCCCCAAAGCTTGCAGCGATTGTGTTTATCTCAATTTGCTTCAGAGATGAAGTTCCATCCTCTTTCTGATCCAGCATGTAGTCTGACCGATTCAGACCCAAAACGATGGACTGGGGAGGAACACACAAACAGCTAAAGAATTTGAGGAATAAATCAATGTTAAGAATGACAATTCTATACTTGTCTACAGGTAATGAATGGTGAGGATAATGTCAATGCCAACTCTGACATAAATAAAGCCTCCATTGTGAGACTGAATTGTTAAGAATTTCTATCTTTGTAATGCTAACAGGTATAAGGGCGGACACTTCATAGTTCTCTGGATCCCACAAGTCCCTGGACATCTGAGTAAATCCCTGGACTTGTGGCTCCACTCTACTGACTGGTACATCACGGACACAAATCTCTACGGGTTTCCCCACACGTGAACAAGGCTAATTTCATTTTTTGCTGCGCCAGGCCTCCGGCTGGAGGAGTGCCATGTCAGTAAACCTACAGCCCGTTGCTCATAAGTACCATTGGTCCAACGGCACACATTATAACTAAGCCTAACCTCACAATAACCTAACATTTTTCGGACTATTAGGACGTTGGAATAATGGGCAGCCCCAGTTGATGGCTCCATTGCTGGGAAACAATCCTGGGCCTCCACAGTGGTGGCCAGGCGTTTTACCTCTATGCCACCTGGCCCCCACAAATTTGTATTTTCATTACTGCGAGATAAAAAAGGTCTTGTGGTTTTTACATACCTGAGACCTTCCTTCTTTCTGGATTTGTTTGTAGATATTGAATAATCTTCTGGTAAAATCATCAACTGCAACGGTGCTATGAAAACACAAAGTGGCATACAGTTAAAGGACAACTTTGTTTTTTTACAACCAAGGTTTATATTTTAGCTTGTAATTAAAGTAAATAAAAGATGTGTTATATATTTTTTCATTTACTGCTTTCTATAGTTTTAGCAATTTCCGCGATATTTTTTACAGTGGGCGGGGGCATTCTGTCCAGTGGCTAAATATACCTTTTTTACACAATAAAAAAGGTCCTGTGGTCTTTGATGGCCAAATGTGAGTTATTGGGGGCTAGAAGAGCTACTGTAAATAATAATAAAGAAAACGGCGGGTTATTGTGTAAAAAAAGACACTGTAAAAAAGATCGCGAAAATTGCTAAAACTATAGAAAGCAGTAAATTTCATGTTTTTAACAGTCATCTTTTATTTACTTTAATTACAATCTAAAACATAAACCTTTGTTGTAAAAAAACAAAGTTGTCCTTTAAATGTATCTAAACAATATGCTTATTAATGTTATGCTGATCGATACTTCTTTTCATATAGTTGTGTTAAGCTGCTCATTTTAAAAGTAGCTAAAAAAAATTGTTTAAAGTGTGGGCAACCATGCACTAGTCCAATCTCTGTGTGCTGACACATGGATCTACTAACTCACAAAACAATGTTCCTTTGAGGTATTCTGGATTGTCGAGACCAAAAGGAAAAATGCATATTTGTATCCTGTGTGTTGACCTTGATGTCATTTCTGTTAGGACGGCTGTGCAATTTGTGTTGTGACTAAGCATACAAGAGAGACAATTTGAACGATTCTGTTGGTACGCCGACCGAAAATGTCCAACTAGTTAGACAGGATGTAGGATGTTTAAGTTTATGCTTAAAGGTTGAAGACAGGATGTAGGATGTTTGTTTATGCTTAAAGGTTGAGTCGCAGAGTGAACTTTACATTGCGTGACCTTTACCTCCTTCAGTGCATGAAGAGCTAGCAAACCGCTTCTTATCACCTGACAGGGGGGAGTTTCCCCGGTTGGACGTAGCGTGTGGAAGGACCACGTTATTCCAACCAGTTCCTTTCCCCTCCATCAGACGCCCCGGCTGACCAGGGGGAGGCAGTATAGAGACCAGGGTTACTGCATGTTTTTTTGTGAGGGGACACGGGGAGAACATGCAAACTCCACACAGAAAGGCCCTTTCGCCAACCCCACCTAGGGTATGGGCACTGATGACGCGGAGGAGAACTGCTACCGACTGCGCCACCGTGCCCCCATGAAGAAAAAACTTGATGAATGGAATAAATCAGAGACTCCATGTAAAAAACTGCAAAACTATATAAAGAATGTCCATAAAGCCCCCAAAAAATGCTCATATTATCATTTAGATTCTGTTCTACTGAAGTCCACTTAGAAACGTTCCAGAAATATCACCAAAGAATAAGAAAAAAACACTTTTAAAAACACCAGGAAGCTAAATCGGCTCACGAACAAGTGAAGAACGCGCATGCTTATTCACATGCACGCAAGCGCCCAGGCACGTCCATCTTTCGAGCATGAGCCGGTTTAGCCCGAAAGTGTTCTAAACGTTTATTTTCTCGTTCTATAACCACAGAAGAAGAAAATGTAGAACTTGAAGAGATAGAACAGACACCGGACTGCATTATGAGCAGTGTTTTGGACAGATTAATTTTTTTTCTGCCTTTATTGGAAAGTATTAGTGAAGAGAGACAGGAAAGGGGGAGACACGCAGCAAAGGCCGTTGGGCTCGGGACTCGAACCCGCGATCCACCATCAGCCGACATTAGAGCCTAGGTGGCCAGACCGCTAGGCCAGCGGACGGCCTATGGGCGGATTTTTTTATATAGTTTTGCTGTTGTTACGTGGAGTCTCCGATTAATTCCATTCATCAAGTTATTTCTTCATTTTTGGATTCTGGATTCACTGTAAAGGAATGTTTTACAGACAAACTCTGCGCGAGGCTAAGACAACACCGTTACAAATTAACGTTAGAAATAAAGCAATTTCTTGGGTGAACTATTCCTTTAAAACCTCCTTTTTGTTTAGTAGCCTATTTTTCTATTCGCCTATAATGACAAACATACCCAAAATCGGGATGCCACGGGTCGGTTCAATCGGCTAAACATTATGTACCTGGCAAGAGCCTCTTCTAGAAAGCCTGAGTCCTGGCTGATTTTGTCCACCAGTACATTGTAGTGTGTCTGCACTGCCAGAGCCTGCAGGAACACAGCTTTAGGCACAGGGGAAGGGAAGAGCGTGAATGGAGCATAAGTCACCACCTGCAAAAACAAGATTCACAACAACTTGAATGGAACTGGACTGAATACAAACACAAGTTATTTCTCTAAAGTAAACACAGCCAACAGGACACACGTGCCCAATAGATATTCTTCACAAAGCCTGTCTCTCAAAAGAGACAAATTCCTAGCATTACTTTGCATTAAACACGCCTGTTTGAGCAGGAACTGGCTGAACAGCTCAATGGTGTCTTTTCTATTCCACTGGCTACTCAATGGCTCTGTGGCACTACAATTACAAATGTAGGCATTAACAGATGCTCTCATCCAGAGTGATTTAAAAAGACTTTATCTGGTAAATACACTTGCAGCTATTCTGTTTCTGCTGTTATGTAAAACAAATTTAACCAACAAACCTGGTCTTTTTGATCCACTATGTCAGTAAACAACCACTCTAAATATCGTCAGTATAGTACATGTGAGCATATGGCAACCTAGAGATGAGCATATTTGAGCTGACTTTGACCACTAAATTGCAATAGGATATTGAGCTACCGATCTAATAGTATATTGTAGCTGTCGCAACTCCAATTTTCAACGTTGTATACTTTCTTGTAAATTAATGCCCTACTTTGTCGTACAAGAGATCTGCTGTTTTTTATATATATATATATATACAATGAGTGCAATCTTTCTAATAAATAATGCTATTACTAATAGTTATAATGCTACTGCCTGATGGGTTTGCGGCATGGTGGTGATCATGGCGCAAGCCCACATATGTGTGCAGGCCTGCAGGCCAAGGCTAAATGCTAGATTTGGTTCCATTTGTACAATCTCAGCGTTAATTGAAGATTGAGGGTTTGTGCTAAACATAACATGGGTCTGTTGCTGAAAATGACAGTATGTCTGTGGGTGCATTTCTCACCTCTGATGAGTTGGGGCTCTCTTTGGTACGCATTAAGACTCCATGTAGAAGAGCTGCATCTGTTGCAACCGTCTGTAAGTCTTTGATCAGTTCAGTGTTCATCAACACGTCCTCTGGTATCCCGTTGGCAGACATTGTTATTCACCTGTCGTGAGATATGAGGAGAGGACTAGTCAAAATTTGGGTCATACCGTAGCCCCCCCCTGAATAGCTGATATTCTATAGATCAGTGGTTATCAAACTTTTTAATTTCAAGGACCTCCAGTAAAGTTTTGTATGCATTGGGCCATGGACCCCCCTTAACTCTGACAGTGTACAAAAACTGTCGAGAGTTACAAACCTTTAAGTGTCCATTTGGTTTCCAACTATCAATCATTTCTGCTGGATTCCCCCTAGAAGTGGAACCCCCTTAAGGACCCTAGGACCCCACTTTGGGAACCACTGGCATAGATTGTATGCATTCTACAGCCATAGAAGTAAAACACTCAATGCATTGTCAGAGAGGATAATCTCTGCAGCATTCTAACTCACCCTGCAACTTGGGGTCAGCATAGCGGCAGCAAGCAACGATACTAGCTGCATCTAAGTTGCAACATCCTCCACTGACAGCCCGTTCATAACATTTTGACTGATTGAATACTTTATTAACAGTTTGGAAATAGTACAGTGGTACGATTTTACAGTGATGCTAAAAGGATGAAACAAAAAGCCCTAGGGGCTTGTGTTATTAATCAGTATAACTGTAAACTGACCAATATTGCACCTCTACACCTCTATGGACATGTAGGATTATCCTTTGTCTCTGTCAAGACTTGTTTCAAAACAATCCACCACTGTCATGATATGAGCATTTAACTTTCTGTCACTAAACTCAGAGCAGCCATGAATTTTCTTATGTGTTCGAGTTGGGAAGCGCTTGTTGTAAATCTTAGCGTCCTGTGTACAGGTCAGGTACCACCGGTTTCTAAATTGCACATAATGCAGGAGGAATGGGCTGCCTGTCAGTGGAGGATGTTGCAGATAGTTTGCTTGAGGCTATGGGGTGAGGGTCAGCTGTTGTCATATTATGAAAACAATATGAAAGTTCTGGCAGAAAACGTGTAATATTTGCAACTTTTGCAACTCCACGAGATCGGGTGAGCACCTAACAAGTGCTATAAATTAGAATCAAAATGCATTGAGTGTTCTAAGGGTTAGGGTTATATATTTATATATGACTGTAATATGCCATTCTAATGCTGCTAGGTTGTAGTGGGGTAACTACATTTACTCAAGTACTGTACTTAAGTACAATTTTGAGGTATATTTACTTTACTGGAGTATTTCCAATTTTCAGTACTTTTACATTTACTTCTACTCCACTACTGTACATCTCATGAGATCTGCAGATGTACATATACTTTTACTCCACTACAATTATTTGAAAACTTTAGTTACTAGTTACTTTGTAGATTTGGTTTATTATTACAAAACATACATTACCCACTTCAGCCCTATATACATTTCGGCCATTTGAAAATAGCCGATCTACAAGCTCAATCATGATGCATTGTGAGCTTGTAGATCTTCAAAAGATGTTTATACATTTTAAAACTTGTGAGTGCTTTCTACATTTGGTACTTTAAGTACATTTTGAAACCAATACTTTTGTACTTAACTCAAGTAAAATTTGAATTCCGAATTGCAATATTGATACATTTACTCAAGTAAAAAATGTGAGTACCTTTTCCACCACCGACTGTAATATGCCATTCTAATGCTGCACATTCAATAGGGAGTGTTCGCATCCCACTATATCTACAGGTGGTGGTTTTACATTGACCTACGTCATCTTAATGTCAGTAGTAAATGATTAAACTTACATGTACCTCTGGCTCTCAGTCACTACACACACACGGACTTGACAATTCAGGCTTCACAAGCTTTTCTCCGTCGCTAGCTCGCAGTTTAGTTTATTCAAACGGTCGGATACCCTTCACCTTCACCACGATATTCCGGTTTCAGGAACATACGGACATAAATGTGTCAAAGTGTTCAATAAGGTGAATTCGTCCTTACCTGGATGTAAACCCGACCACACGAAACACCAACGAGTTTACAGTTGACCCGTGTGTGCTGAAGCCGATCACATGATCAACTAGAGTCCTCCCATTGGCTGACTGTTAGCGAAGATGGTGGATATAATAGAGATGCAGTCGCTTCTCTCCATTTTATACACAATCTTTCATATTGTGTGACCATATCTTGTTTTACCAGCAGATGGCAGTAGATAGCGCGAAACAAATCAGAAATTCAAAATGAACATTTTCCACTAAATTTGCACTAAAATAAATCAGTAGCATCCATCGTGCATGCATTTTATTTCGTGTACTGTATTTGGTATACACACAAATAATAATAATACATAATAATGATATGGTATTATTATTTATGTTATTGTTTATTATTAATATTATTCTTTGAATACTATTGTTTTTATTTCATTATTTTATTTTAAATCTGTGATGTGATGGCTACTCTGGTAAGACTACTCCTGGGCCTTACACCTACAACTCATCTAACCCCTGCTCACTTTGCTAGGGTCGGATGGCTCAGGGTTGAGGACAGAGTACAGCAACTTGCAATGGGCCTGGTCTACAAGATACACCACAACAACCTTGAACCTTGAACCAGAGGTAGCTCCACTGATCACGTCCAACCCAGATTTGGCACAAACAAGGGGTTGAATTCGTTCTTCTGCTATGCAACAAAAATGTTGTTTATAAGATGTTCTGCATAGTAGTGTATATCTGTCTGTATATAATGTCACTATGAATTGAGTACAAAGGACCCCAATTGTAACAAGCCATAGGCTTTTAAAAAAAAATCCTATTTAGTTGACCTTGTATTTGAAATGTACTTTCATGTGTTTTTATTTTGCAAACTTCCAAATAAAGTATTCAATCAATCAATCAATCAATCAATCAATCAATCAATCAATCAATCCATCACATCACAGGTTCTGATATAATTGTCCTGAATTGATTAGAACTGATGCACTAGAATGTACTGTAATACTGTAACTACACTACATTTTATTAGTAGTTTGAGTTGTTTTTCTTATTTCTTTCTGGAATATTCTTGGTCATTGTACTCATATCATGTGCGTTGGGAGCTGCAATCTGACCAATCATGAACTCTGAGTTGATTGACTAATAAATTCTGCCTTTTAAGCTATACCTTGGAACTGGCAACCTCTAGCATCACGTCTAAGCTGATTTGACCAGGCAGCCAGAGCCATCTGGCTTTATTATACTTGCTGTACAGTGTGTAGATACAGTAGAAGAATCCTAGAATAACCTCAGGGCTCTGCTCCAAACCAGCAGATGGGGCAAGAGAGCTTGGCATGTAATCAGTGTGCATACTTCCACCTGAACTTCCTGTTATGGTTATTCCTCTGGCTGGGCTACATGTATCACTGTATGGCATGTATGCATGAAAGAGGGAATTCTCAGTCCATAGGCCTTCAAGTTACTCAAGCTTTTTCAGTGAGGTTAGCCTTTTATTGTGCCTTCTGATTTAGTTTGGACAGTCTAGTCATAGGCTTACTTACTTTATTACTTATTTACTGTAGCATACTGTAAGTGTGTGTGTGTGTGTGTGTGTGTGTGTGTGTGTGTGTGTGTGTGTGTGTGTGTGTGTGTGTGTGTGTGTGTGTGTGTGTGTGTGTGTGTGTGTGTGTGTGTGTGTGTGTGTGTGAGTGAGAGAGTCTGTCCATCTGCAGATTTATTTCTATCTACACAAATCCTCTGTGTTAATTTAACTCATGTGAGTGTAAAAGTGGACATGTATGGCTAACACCGAGGATTTTATGTGCATTCATGTGTATGCTATGAAAATTTCAATGAGGGAGTCCTCATGCATTGACACGTGCATGTACTGTAAAATATGCTTGCTTGTGTGTCTGTGTCCTTTTTTTCCCACTCCCCAACAGATGCAGATGCGCTTTGACGGTCTATTGGGGTTCCCTGGTGGGTGAGTCCCTGACAATATTTTAGAGAAATGTTTTTGTTATTTTATTCAGTGAGCAGCCTAATCAACATCTCTTTTCAAGAGGGCCTTTTTTGAGAGAGGAAATGTTTGCCACACATTACAAAATGGAAAGAAAAGCACAATGACAAAGACCACACCACACAACACAGTTGTTTTTACAAGTTGGTTGCTGGAAAGTCATGTACTGTGTGCATCTTTTCCAGTTGATAGACATTGTGTAACCCATTGGATATGGTTTATTATTCATTAGTGCTGACAGATTTTCCAGACAATTCATAGGAATTGAAAGCTAGGCTGCAGCAAGAGTGGAAGTAAAAAATAACTGGAGTGACACATAAAAAACAAAGGAAATAGGAATCATTTGATTATCTATTTTATTTATGTGCTGCAGCAGCTAATAATCTGGAAGTAGTTGAGAAGCTGTGAGGGAGTCTTTATAGTCAGGGGATATTAGCAGAATATTTTCCAATCTTGGAATAAATTCCTTACCAAAAAAAATCTTCGCCAATGTGTTTGTAAAGGTGTCTAGTAACACATCTCACAAAGACTGAAATGCAGTCCCCCTAGGAGAATTTTTGACAGCTCCTTGTAGAGATGATGGCGGACCAAGTATGAACATAGAAGTCAAATTAAATATGGTTTCCAGTTCATAACCAAGTGGACGGGTTGGCTCATCGCAAAGACCCCCCCCCTCCCCCTTTGGACAACGATCTCTAAAGGTTCCTGCTTTGAGATAAAGGGGAAGCCTTTATTACTCAATGGCATGCCTTCAGCCAGAAGACACACACAGGCTCTCTCTCTCTCTCTCTGTCTTGCTAGATAAGGGAAACCTTAAACTTTTATGACATGAAAAGAATGTCTTGCTCTTCTGCCACAGTGTGACTAACTGCCTATAGCCAAGACAGTGAGCAACAAGCGAATGTGAATAAACGGTTTTCGTGTCATGTTTTGTCACTTTAAAATATATAATTATTGTCCGGTACTAGGACTACAACAAAAATATGAACTTTGGTGTTTCTAAATGTGATGCTTTTCTGGTAAATTAGACTTCAATGTTTAACTGCTTGCTGTTTTACATAATGCTGTCATGTTTAATATCTAGGCAATTCTTAATTCATTGGGATTCCAAATATCCGGTCAAATGTATTAGTAGAAGGGCCTCAAGATAGTTAGCAGATAAGTTTAGTTTTTCATAATAGTAAGGAAGGTTGCCACACACAGCCGCCTTCAACACGCCCCCAATGGGCCAAGAAGGAGGAAGACCCCTCCTTCCAACTATAAAGAGGACTGGTCACCCAGTTCTCTCTCTCTCTTCCACCACGCTCTCGATGACCAGGGGGTCGACTCATCCCTGAGTCCCTTCTTTCTGCTCTCTCTGGGGTGCCAAATCCCCCCACGCTTCTCTCCTGACGACAACGCAACAACAGAAGGTCGACGAGAAGTCCCTTCCCCCTCTCCACACGGGTGACACCCTGTTCTACACTACTGCACAGACACTAGCTATCCATGCTAGCCAACGCCTCAGGTCCACCCCACGAGAAGAACCACGGGCCTACGTCCAGCCAAAGCCAGATGCCTGCTCCTGCTCCTGCTCCTGCTGAAAAGCTGCTCCGCTCCTTCTAACACGTGGGCCAAAAGCCACACATCCTGTCTCCTCAATCCGAGTTGAGTGGAGACTGAGGACGCTCTCCAGCCAAAGCCAGATGCTCCTAGATGACAACTGCCTGGACACTAGCTAAACCTGCTAGCCACAGCCTCATGGTCTCTCCACCAGAGACCAAAGAATCATCTTCGCCCCTCCCCCAATGGACAGGCGAGCATAATGCATTTCACATGTGGGGTGGCAACTGAGTGTAGTTTTGAGGGCAGATTAGCTATTTTTGATCATTGATCTTTCTCTTTTCGTTATGACTTTAATCCCTTCTTCTCCTTTAGTATATTAAAATGTGGCCATTCGATCTGATTAGATTGTAGATCTGTTATGTTGTATATTGTTGAGATTTTAACCGGTTTCATCACCTTATGAAGTACTGATCTATTGTTCTTTTCCCCATGTCATTGGTTGTTTTATTATCCTAGGATTTATCTTAATAAACACTTTATTTTGACCTAAAAGGAAGTCCTTTTCAAAATGATTTCAGAGCAAATATTTCCAATCATTCCCTAACCAGAACCCATGCATCATACTGTGTCAAAGATTCTTGCGTAGCCCTTTTCATGGTTGTGTTGAGGTGCAAATTAATCCCTTAATTTGCACAATTCCTTAATTTTTGGTGAAAATTCATATTTTGATTTTTCAGAAAATATTTTCAATATTTTCATAATTATCATTATTATTTCCCATAATTATTACCCCATGTCCGCTACATAAAGTGGTGCCCCGTTGTGAGGCACAGTCCCTGATGTCTGGTTAGAGAATAATTGGAAAATTTGGAAATCTTGGAAAAATTGCCAGAGAAAATCTCTTGTTTAAAATAGGTCTCGCTCCTAAACATCTAAATTCCTGTGGTGATAAGAGAACAAAGGGCACTTTAACCGTGCCCCTTCTCTCCACCCCCACAGATATTTAGAGAACTCATGCTGGCGTCATCTAGTGGCCAACTTGCAGAATAATCTGAAGCTCGTGAGTTAGGGGTCTTGCGGAATCATCAAGCCTGTTGGAATAGTGATCTGACAAAGAGCTAAATTTAAGTCCATGGAGTCTCCCTCCGTGTGTATACCCTAGTGGCGTGAACAAATCCGTTACTAGAATAGTAATGTCAAATATCCTACATTTGATACATTGATTAATATATCTGCATTGAATTTAGTTTGATATTGTAATTACTGGATGCCCCTCTCCATTGTTGAGGAAGTTTGAAATACAGCATTCTTCACTTCCTGTAGAGTAAAAACAAAATTAACTAACTAATCCTTAGTGTAACCAATAACTACCAATAATTAAACTGCTAAAGTTGGTAGGTAGAAGTGAGACTGTGTCACACTTATTTTTTTAACTGGATACAAGCAGACTTGTGTGCCAGTTGTAACTTAGTGACACATAGCGGTACACACATACCTAGCCCATCCCCTTTTGAACACCCCTTAAACAGGAACAGAAGGGGGGGGGGGGCGAGGAAGCCTGGTCCTTGTCTTGCATGTCATAAAACCACAGGCAGAGACAAACAGTAGACCACCTTTGTTTTGTTCATACTAGTGACTGGCTTGTAGTAACTAATAGTCCATACTTTGGCAGTGTAAACACTTCTATGGTAAAGGGCCGATGTTATTTAAAGGTTAATACACTTTGAGTTTGGGTATAGTTTCTCGTTCTAACTCTATTCTAAGACTAACCTGTAGTATTGTACAAATTGTTTCCCCTTTTGTGAAACAACACAGTAAATCTGGCGATTGCAAACGATTTTCGGTTATAATTGCGTTAATTTTTCAATGTCTCGCTTTCCAAAGATCGTTTGCAGATTGTTCACGTTTATTCTGAGGTTTTTATAAATGGATAAAATTATTTGAATAGTAGGAAAAAAAAAAAAAAAAAAAAAATTAATTTTTTTTTTTTTGTTTTTTTTTATTTTATTGAAGTTTTTTTTTGGATTAATTTTTGGAGTTTACTTCCCATAAGTGAGACTTCCCTGTCGAGTCCGACTGATTAGTCATAGAAAGAGCGAGTAACACAACAAGATGTCTGAGCCCTCCACTCCACCCAGCTACACCGATATAATCGGGCAGTTAATAACATTGTTTACAGTGATATTGGGGTTAGTTTTAATATACGTAGATCCTTTAAAAGGGCTACGTCACGTGTTACACTCAATTGTATACACAATAAAACGTGCCTTGGAGTTTCTAACAGACAGCCTTGACCCTAAACTGCAAGACACTGTTCAATTTGACTTTGATAGAGATATGAGTCAGACTGGAGCATGTCACCTGGTTACACCTTTTAAAACAGCTAAAGGTCAAACAGACATAGAACAGACGGGGTGTGCTCTGCTGAGAACCGATTTAGGCCAGCAAAATACTCAGTTAGAAGTGGCACAACACCAAATAAAACAGCAAACTGCAATGTTGGATGCAGCCGTACAGGCCACACAACAGCACACAGCTATGCTGAATGCGGCAACAGGTTACATCACCATGCTACAGAACCTTAACATAGGATTGGAGCAAGCGAAAACGCAACAAAATGGTGAGATAACCTTAGCCAAACAGCAAATTGGTCAACTGCAAGACACTGTCATTGAACTACAACTGCTCATCGCAGAAAACTTCATGCAAAACAGTGTCAAGTTACAAATAGCACAAGACAGTGTCACTCAATTGCAGGATAGAACTGAGCTCCTCGAGAAGGGTGATTGGATCAGTGAGAATGACTTTGCTAAAAGGTTCCATGACCTCCAAGGCCAATCACAAGCACTCTCTGGTCAGCCTCACTATGATCATTATCCTGTGACGCAGCAGCCTCTGGTAGATAGACCACCCATTCGAGCTGAACACTATGTCCAAGGACACGCCTCAAATGGCTTGCCCGCCATGTTACCGTCTTTCCAATCTTTTCAGAACATACCTCCGGCGGTCAGGCAACCTGCCCTCGAGCCATATGCCTGGGGTTATGCAGCATTGAATGCACCAGTACCCCTACCTCAAACCACGGGGGGGTGCGAGCCGGCACATCTGCTGAGTAATACCGACTTAGCCAAAGTTGCGAAATTCATCCCAAATTTCGACCCAAAGCCCGGTGAATCTAAAGACACACACATTTACTTAGATGATATAGATTATCACTTAGCAGAATGTGGTGTAAGTGACACAGATACCAAGGTTAAATTGATTTATCAAACCGCAAACCGCGAGGTAACTGGCTTTATCAGGCGACAGACAGACGAGGTCCGAGCAAATTGGCCTGTTCTGTGTCAAGCGATAATTGAAGAATTTGCTGACCACCGAGCTTTAGGAGGTCTCTTGTCCGCCGTGTCCGTCTGTCAACACGAAGGTGAAAAAATTAATCCCTTTTATAACCGTTTGAGGATTGCATTTTTTGGTAACAAAAATGTGCCGGATATGGAGGAAAATGTGAATTTCAAGGATTTGTTCTTGAATAATTTACACCCTTCCATTAAAAAGCACATTCCTATTGGAATCAATTCTAAAAAGCGTGCAGCTGATTTACGCAATCTGGCACGGCAAGCTTTTGATAGAGAATGCAATGAACCTCAAAGGGCATCGCATAAAATTGTTGACGCCCAAATCGATAGTTGGCAGCCCAAGAGACAGGACGACCATGGTTTATACAGGGGGGACGACCACCAAGCTCCCTCCTGGAGATGTGCTCGGTCCTCCTCAAACGACCGCGGTCGCCCTCCCTCACGGGATAACTCTGGGACAAAACATGAGAACCCTGTTGAGTGTGTAAAACAGCTCCCAGCTGAGATCCCCAAACAATCACGACGGCAAAGAAAGGCACGCGCACACGCTGCCACACAAAATTCAAGCCCAGTCCGTGACAACAAGAATTGGAGAAGTCCTAATCGCGTTTAGCTCACCTTGATAAAAACCAAAAACACGGTGACTATTCTCAATGTATGTTTCAGATGACAACACTTCACAACAGTTCGTGTTTCATCTGTAACATCAGGGGGGTCCGGTATATATATATGTCTGTTGTTTTCAAAATTTAAAACTTTTTGTCAAGTTAACTGCTTGATTCCATTCCATTGGCGTTAACAGGTTGCAATGTTTATAGACATGCAGCAAAACTGCATTGACATACAAACAAATGTATAAATGCACCCCATCAAACTGGTAAAATAGTAAAGAGTCAACAGTCAAATGTGTTCATAAAAGGTAGATCAGGTTACTCAAAATAACATGGCCTCTCCCCAAGACGCTTAACGAGTTCATTTTGTGTCTCACCTAACTAACCTCCTCAGTCATTCTATGATAATGAACACTGTCTGGTTTGTGTGCTTGAATATTTTACTAACCCTAGGTGGATTAAAAGCATGCTACTAACAAAGTACACTGTAACTCCACCCACATTTAGTGTGATTTCCCCTCTTTATCCTACCAAAAGTGTATTACACTGATAGTGATGTATGATGGTTGCTACAAGAACCCAGTTAACAGGAACTGGACCAACTAAGACTTGTAGTGTTGTTCAGTCAATTCAGCTATATAGAAATTCTTGTCTCTGCACACAGGATGTGACTAAGGGGAGGAGCAAGACCCTTGTTATATAGGTTCTCAAATCTGCAGCAACTTCTTAACCTTAGCTAAAAAAAAAAAAACATACAAACTTTAACCTGTACCTGTACCGCCACATTTCCACTCACACCATCGTGAGCAGTACACTTAGGCCCATTTCACTATAGGTAACCCAAAGCCTACCTGTGAAGACAAAACTACATATAATCGTTGTGTGAATGTTTAGGAGTTTTTCCCTTTTTGTTCTCCGATTTATAATGTTTTCTTAGGTGTTTGTGATTATCCTAAAAGCCCTCTCAGAAAATAGTAGTCAGACAGTGACTGCCAATGCCTAATAGGTAATTTTCTTTCAAACAGTCGGATCCAGTGTCACTAGATCAGCTTAAGGAAAGAGTTGCCATTGACATGTGAATGCAGATGCTATGATTTCTATGTTCCTGTTGTCCTCTCACATTTTCTTTTGTGTTATCAAAGGTCGTGACGTCAACGTTCCGTTTCGTCTGACATTGATAACTAGGGGAGGTCTGTAGAGATGATGGCGGACCAAGTATGAACATAGAAGTCAAATTAAATATGGTTTCCAGTTCATAACCAAGTGGACGGGTTGGCTCATCGCAAAGACCCCCCCCCTCCCCCTTTGGACAACGATCTCTAAAGGTTCCTGCTTTGAGATAAAGGGGAAGCCTTTATTACTCAATGGCATGCCTTCAGCCAGAAGACACACACAGGCTCTCTCTCTCTCTCTCTGTCTTGCTAGATAAGGGAAACCTTAAACTTTTATGACATGAAAAGAATGTCTTGCTCTTCTGCCACAGTGTGACTAACTGCCTATAGCCAAGACAGTGAGCAACAAGCGAATGTGAATAAACGGTTTTCGTGTCATGTTTTGTCACTTTAAAATATATAATTATTGTCCGGTACTAGGACTACAACAAAAATATGAACTTTGGTGTTTCTAAATGTGATGCTTTTCTGGTAAATTAGACTTCAATGTTTAACTGCTTGCTGTTTTACATAATGCTGTCATGTTTAATATCTAGGCAATTCTTAATTCATTGGGATTCCAAATATCCGGTCAAATGTATTAGTAGAAGGGCCTCAAGATAGTTAGCAGATAAGTTTAGTTTTTCATAATAGTAAGGAAGGTTGCCACACACAGCCGCCTTCAACACGCCCCCAATGGGCCAAGAAGGAGGAAGACCCCTCCTTCCAACTATAAAGAGGACTGGTCACCCAGTTCTCTCTCTCTCTTCCACCACGCTCTCGATGACCAGGGGGTCGACTCATCCCTGAGTCCCTTCTTTCTGCTCTCTCTGGGGTGCCAAATCCCCCCACGCTTCTCTCCTGACGACAACGCAACAACAGAAGGTCGACGAGAAGTCCCTTCCCCCTCTCCACACGGGTGACACCCTGTTCTACACTACTGCACAGACACTAGCTATCCATGCTAGCCAACGCCTCAGGTCCACCCCACGAGAAGAACCACGGGCCTACGTCCAGCCAAAGCCAGATGCCTGCTCCTGCTCCTGCTCCTGCTGAAAAGCTGCTCCGCTCCTTCTAACACGTGGGCCAAAAGCCACACATCCTGTCTCCTCAATCCGAGTTGAGTGGAGACTGAGGACGCTCTCCAGCCAAAGCCAGATGCTCCTAGATGACAACTGCCTGGACACTAGCTAAACCTGCTAGCCACAGCCTCATGGTCTCTCCACCAGAGACCAAAGAATCATCTTCGCCCCTCCCCCAATGGACAGGCGAGCATAATGCATTTCACATGTGGGGTGGCAACTGAGTGTAGTTTTGAGGGCAGATTAGCTATTTTTGATCATTGATCTTTCTCTTTTCGTTATGACTTTAATCCCTTCTTCTCCTTTAGTATATTAAAATGTGGCCATTCGATCTGATTAGATTGTAGATCTGTTATGTTGTATATTGTTGAGATTTTAACCGGTTTCATCACCTTATGAAGTACTGATCTATTGTTCTTTTCCCCATGTCATTGGTTGTTTTATTATCCTAGGATTTATCTTAATAAACACTTTATTTTGACCTAAAAGGAAGTCCTTTTCAAAATGATTTCAGAGCAAATATTTCCAATCATTCCCTAACCAGAACCCATGCATCATACTGTGTCAAAGATTCTTGCGTAGCCCTTTTCATGGTTGTGTTGAGGTGCAAATTAATCCCTTAATTTGCACAATTCCTTAATTTTTGGTGAAAATTCATATTTTGATTTTTCAGAAAATATTTTCAATATTTTCATAATTATCATTATTATTTCCCATAATTATTACCCCATGTCCGCTACATCCTTAAAGTTGGGGTACCCACCATAACCTTGGTTAAAAAGAAATCAAATTTTAATTCTGTTTTAAGTAGCATGTGAGGGGTCAAACTAGGGTGTTTTTATGATTCTGAATCCATTGCAAGCATTTGTTTTGCACCAAAACCACTCCTTGTGTAAAAAGCCCATTGAGATTTGGCCGTTTTTAGCCCAAGGAGTGGTTTTGGTGCAAAACAAATGCTTGCAATGTGTTCAGAATCATAAAAATACCCTAGTTTGACACCTCACATGCTACTTAAAACAGAATTAAATTTAGATTTTTTTTAACCAAGGTTATGGTGGGTACCCCAACTTTAAGGAGCTGTCAAAAATTCTCCTAGGAGGACTGCATTTCAGTCTTTGTGAGATGTGTTACTAGACACCTTTACAAACACATTGGTGAAGATTTTTTTTGGTAATATCCCCTGACTATTAGGATTTCTATTGACTTGCTTTGAGGTCTTTGTGGACACAGCTGTTGTGTGGCAAGGGGGAAATAATTGCACATCACATTTGACTTCATCCCACTTATTCCTCAACTTGATTTGGTGTTGCTTGTTTCAGTAGGTCCTGACACTTGACTCAAGACTTTACTTTTTTGTATTTGTCTCTAGACTAGCGGTTCTCAATGTGGAGTTCACAGACCACTGAAATGATTGATAGTTAATCTTTTCCATATAATACAACTAGAGAACATACCTGTATATTAATGTCCTTTTTGATCAGTTTCACTGTTCTCTCTCGTATCTACAGTACATAGTCACTATTAGACAGTAAAAGAATTCTGTACTAAATGACATACCATATAAGACCAAATCATAATTTCTTAACAACAACAAAAAAGTTATTACATTGCAGCCACAGAGATAAACATCTTAATGCATATCAAATTGGGGGTCCTTGATATTAAAAAAGGGTGAGGATCACTGCTCTAGAGACCAACCCTGGGATCCTATGACTTGTGATTTATTATACATGTGCCTCGAGGAAACATTTGGTCACACCTCATTGAGGTGTGACCAAACGCTTCCTCGAGTCACATGTACAATAAATCACATTTTAAAGTAAAGAATCTTCCAATCTACTTGATTTAGTTGCACACATGCTAGTACTAGGGGAGCAATAGAACTGATGTATGATTGGGACCTCTCATCCATGACCCCAGGCTTGTTAACCCTTCAGAAGAGACCCTGGAGGCGGGACTAAGCAGGGAATTGGGGGAGGAGCTGGGTGTGGCACTTCCTGTGTCGGTGGAGAATCATGTGGCTTCTTGCTATGCTCCCTCCTCTTCTTCCTCCTCTTCTAATCTCATCACTCACTTTTATGTGAAGAAGATAGATGAGGAACAAGTTATGGAAGTGGAAAAAGCAGCCGCATCCACGGCGACAGATCATGGACAGGAGGTAGTGTGTGTGTGCAATTTTCCTTTCAGAATGATAATTTATGTGATCTTATGCTTTGTTCCCCATCTCTCTCTGCCTCTCTTTTTGTTTTCCCCTCTCTATCCCACCCCTTCTCTCTCTCTCCATTTCAATTCCTCTGCTCTATTTCTCACTCACCCTCCATATTTCTCCATGGTTCTCACTTTCTTGTTGTGTCTCTTGCTTTCTGTCTCCAGGTCCTGGGGATGGTGAGAATCCCTCTGTACACAATGAAAGGTGGAGGAGGCCTGCCCTCCTTCCTGTCACACTCGTTCATCGGGAACTGCCGCTCTCAGCTGCTTGACGCTCTGCTGCGCTTCAACCTCATCAGCCCTCAGGAATTGCAGGAAGCCCTCATGCACTCTGTAAAGATACACACACGCACCTCCAAAGACCTGCAGGCATCCATCACACTCGCAGAAGGGAAGGGGATGATAGATGGCTAAATTGAAATATACCTGGACATGTATCAGCACCACACAAACAAACACAAACCCTGTCTGTGTGCGACCACATAAAGTTGATGACAACCTTTCACTCTTACTGTACATGTACACACACACACACACACACACACACACACACACACACACACACACACACACACACACACATCCTTATTTAATGCTTGCTGACTGAGCCTATGACTCATGTGATTGCCTACATGTGACACTTGGAGAATACGCTGTCAAACGCTTTACTCTTAAGGAAAATTAAAAGTGTTCAGGTATTAAAATACAATGAAATACTCTGTTTCTCTGCCTTAACACAAGGGACACACCATCCCAAAACAAAAGAATACCCCAAAAAAAGACGACTACAGACGTATATAGACTGTGTACACAATGCACTCCTATGTACATTATACTGTATACACAATATACACATTCTCATTGTTTTAGACTTGACATATGTCATTGCCTTATGTGAATTGTCACAGCAGATCATTGAATGTTGCGAGATACAGAATAAACACATGACATGAGGCAACATCTTGGCAATATGACAGGACTGTGTTCCTTAATCCTGACTTATACTTTGTCGTACGACCGTGTCACATGCCGAAAACAGCCAATGTACAAGCTCACAACGCCTCACATTGCAAAGCATTGTGTGCTTGTAGATCTGCCGTTTTCAGTGCATGAAGCCATCACACGGCAGCGTATAAATTAAGCATTATTTGGAAACACACTGCAAGCGATCGGTGGTGGCATTCACCAATCGACAGGTTCGCAGTGGGCATGGCCCAGAGAAAAGCAGCTTATTCTGAATTGAAAAGTGCAGCGGATTTCTTAAGATTCTCTACATTTTAATTCACTGTATTCAGCCTAGCACAGCTACAGTCCAAGGTTTCATTATGCTGTGACATACTTATAAAGCCTGCAGCCCAAGATTTCATACCATACCAAACTATACCCTTGATACACATAACCTAACTGCACCAGATGCTTGTTCCCGAGCAGTGTTGCTAGTGAGCAAGAACAGAGGGCTGAACCTTGTCTTTGATGCTAATTACACCTGGGATATATGTTGGTAAATCTATAATGAGAACATTATATAGCCAGTTAGCCATTGCTTTTCTTTTTTCTTTACAGGTTTAAGTAAACAAAAGAACAGTCAAATACAGCGTGTACAGTTGGGGAGTATTGAAAGAATTTTTAAATTGTATTTTCATCTTTTATTTTAATTTTGTCATCAGTCTTTTATTAACACAAAATCATTGATGATATGGATTTCATGTGAGTGGATAATTTATCTTTTTGTAACAACGTGCAAATGTACAAACCAAATGGACCCTTTCAGGTCCATTTGGTTTGGTTAAATTAACACTGAGGATTTTACTGTGTAATAGGATTTATCAGCACGGTTTGCGTCCAGTGTGATGCGATCTGCTTTGATTCACTGCCGATGGGTTTTATAAATGTCGCCTGATCTGAGCGCGCTTTTCTCGAGCCGTCGACAGGAGATGTGCGCCTCATCCGGCACAACAGGAAACATAAAGAGACTGTAGGTGGTGGTAACACTGTGGTTGTGTTGTGTCTCTCCATGCACACCGTGTGTCTTCCTCTTTGTGTGTGTCTGTGTTTGTGGTCGCCCGCTAGTCAACGGTGTGGGGAGAAAGGATGTTGTCAAATGATGGCGTTGTCAGGGCGAGTAATACAAGGTCATCAGAAAAACATTTCATGGCGTGAGGAAGGGATGGGGGCAGTGCTGAGATGAAGGGAGGGAGGGAAGGAGCAGCAGGGATGGATGTAGGGAGAGCGGGAGCGAGGGATGCTCAGAGAGAAAGCGAGTGTATTCATAGATGCAGCGGTATTTATAGCTGCCTGAGGAGAGGAGAGAGTGGGGGGCGTGGCTTGGGTTGTGGCATTCTCTGCTTCACTAGAGAGAGAGAGAGAGAGAGAGAGAGAGAGAAGGCTATTTGAGCAGACTGGAGAGGGAAGGAAGGAGGGAGGGCTGTTTTTAAGTGTGTGTGTATGTGTGTGTGTGCCTGAGAAAAGAGGGAGGGAGGGGGGGAGATTACAGAGCTGAGAGAAATCTGTCAGGTTCAAACACTGCTCTCTCTGTGTGATAGAGAGAGAGAGAACAAGGGAAGAGGAGAAGAACGGATAGAAACACATAGAGGACTACAAAGTGAGGTATGTACAACTGTCATGCTGCTGCTGTTCATGAAACCAACAGCAACCTGTGTGTGTGTGCATGTGCGTGCGTGTGTCTGAGGGTGCACTGTGTGTATACGTGTGACTATTGTGAATACAAATCTGTCTGTGCATGTGTTTTGTTGTGTGCTGGCTGTAATAAGTGGACAAATGCAGGATGGATGTAGGTTACTGACTGTTAGGGGTATCAATTATGTAATACGTGTGCAGTGTGCACCATCTTCAGTGTTGTTGTTGCTGCTGCTGCTGCTGCTGCTGCTGTGTGTGTGTGTGTGTGACGTGTGTGTGTGTGTGTGTGTGTGTGTGTGTTTATATGCATGTGTAAATATGCTTACAGATGATTAGGTGTGCATGTATCCATTGTGCAGAGTAGTGTGTGTGTTTTCCCCCATACCAAGTGATTTATGGCTGTTGTAAACGTGAGCCCTGCTCGTCCACTGCTGTCAGAGCTCCTGGATCACGATTGGTCCTGCTCATTACTCCCCGTGGTATTGACAGCTCATTCACTGGTCCTCCTTTTAAGACACTGTTTCTCACCGCATGGTCCGTGGACCACCAGGGGTCCAAATGGACCCTTATATGGGTCTGTAACTCTCAAGAGTGAAAATAACACTGCTGATTTTACAGTGTACTGTAGATTGGGATCCCAGAGATCCCAGAGTGTACAAATGGATGGACTGGGGCACTGTTTCCCAAACAGTGGGTCGGGACCCATCTTTGGGTCGTGGATACATTTTTATGGGTTGTGAGTAAAAATATCTCTTTTTTTTTTCGTTTCCTACATAAATAAATAAAATATATATATATATATATTATTTCACAAGATTCAAAACAATTCCATTTTTCAAAAGTATTTCATAAATAAAATGAAAAAAATTGAATCATTTCCATAAATAATAGCATAATCGATAAGCTCGCAACACATTAAGATGCAACATGTTGTTAACTTGTACATCAGCTATTTTCACTATTGTTTTTAAATAGGGCATAAGAGATTAATTCATAATGTATTTTTTAGTTTAGAAACGTTTTCTTTTGGGTCTCAAGCTGAAAAGGTTTGGGGAAACCCTGGACTAGGATCCATTTGGTTCCCTTTGTACACTCTCAGAGATACAGACCCGTATGCGTTCATTTGGACCCCTAGTGGTCACAGAACCCTAAATTGAGAAACAGTGTTTTTTTAAGACACACAGATATGTGTGTGTGTGCGGTTTAACTGGCGTCCTGAAGGCATCTGTAAACTAATATGGTCATTGTTTTGGTTTATGATGGAGCACACTGGAGCTTAATGCTGACATAATAGAGGAGCTCAGACATGACCCTGTCACCTACATAGTTACACAGGTTACTTCTCCATTGAACTAATTAATGGAGAAGTTTCATTTCCCCATGCAAAAGAGATCAGGTTTTATTCAGGCTTGGTTTTCCCAGAAGCTTTATTGCACATACTTGTAACATAATCTGTCTGTTGACCTGCACTGACTAGTTGGTTCATTGGCTTATTGATTTTAGTATTACTATTACTGTGTGTTTGGGAAGCCCAGCTCTCTTTATGTAAATTGCTTTCCCAAAATCTTGCCTGGCTACTGTATGTAGTGGTAAAATGTTCAATCTATGATGCAAGTCCCTGAACTTCAAACAGCAGACAAGTGATACATTATTGTTTTGATACTATATTAATATTAGTTACTGTCGCTGCAGTAAAGACATCATTTTGGGAGATCTACCCTACTTTACTGAGCATGGTAACTTTTTGTTTAGTATAATTTCACCTACAGTATCACTACAGTGTTACCTGTATTCCCTCAGTCATAAAGCAAGAGAAAGAAAGCAGGCCGCAAGTTCAGGTGGAAATCCCCAAATCAAAAGAAAATGCTGATGTAATTTCCACAAAACCCCAACCAGTCAATGGGTAATTGCTAGATTTTCTTTTTTTTCTTTTTACTATAACGATAACGTGGTCATATAAGAACCATTTCAATCCTGCCCTGTCTACCAACTACTGCACCACTAACAGAACTGAACTGTGAATCAAATCAAATTAACTCACTCTCTACCTCTACCACTGCTACAAAGAAAAAAAGCAAAGATGGAAAACCCTGGCAGAAAGGTAGAGGTCCAGGAGAGCCTGTGGGTGTGGTGAACCTGACCTGCCTGGCAGCCTCTCTCTCTGCCCACACAGTGTCCAACTGTCAACACTGTTTTCATTGAACCACTTGAACCCCAGCATCCACATTCTGGAGGGAACATTAGCCCAAAGAAATTGCTGATCTGCAAGCATGTAGATCTGCTATTTTTCTGACCTTGTTGAATCTTGCCCCTGAATAATCGAAATTACATTAGAAAAAACAACATTAAACTAATACAAACAAACTAATAGAAAAGGGCCTTTTCAAAATAAAAATTGCAAACCTATAATAACCTTGCCTGTCAGCCTCTCTCCCCACACAGTGTCCAACTGTCAAGACTGTTTTCATAAAAATAAAAAAAGGACCTACAGGACATTCCACAAATATTACCTGTAAATTACCCTCTGCATAAACTCTTTCAGCAAACAACCCCACAAGTGTAGCGGGGAATGGAAATCTCCCCGGCATGTGACATGTATTTTTTCAGCCCAGGGTATTGCAAAACTGTCCTTGCCCAAATACACCCAACGGCAACAGTGCCCAAAATCAGTTGGGCCCTTGTCTTAATATCCTGTATGTGTCAGTACAGTAGACCAGTATATTGTAGCTGTAAGGCTGAAACTTTGTATCTCCATATTTCATCTTTTTATCGTTTTTTTTTCTTCTTTTCATAAATGAATGCCCTAATTTATACTCATCATATGACAGTGTTGCACAAAAGTAGCAACACATTTTAAAAACTTTTGCCTATAATGACAAAATACAGGTTCAAAGTGGTTAAGTATATCTGTGAGATTTATAAATATTTAACCAATGAAATTATTAGAGCTTGTGACTAAATAATAACTACACTGGATCCATTGGAACACAGGTTATTTTTCCCATTTCTTGAAAAGTAACAGTTTTGGACATACAAAGTTTCTCCCCGACAGTGACGATATGCTGGTGGACAGGGCATATCTTAGGGAAACCTCTTATCTCCATATATGTATTATTTTTCATAAATGAATGCCCTACTTTGTCATACTAAAGTACAGTGTCACAGAAAAGTAGCAAAAATAGCCGCTCTACGAGCTCATAATGCATTGCGATGTGATGTGTTGTGAGCTTGTACATCTGCTATTTTTGAAAAGAAAAAAAACATTGTATCCATTGGAACACAGGTTCTTTCTCTACATTTCCTGAAAAGTAACGGTTTTGGACATATAAGGTTTCCACCCGACTACTCCGATATACTACTGCACGTGCACACTGAGACCTTGAGATGTAGCATCCTTTTTACCAGACTTGAGGTAAAACCTGTTGTAGTAAGCATACTGTACCAATGGCCTGGTTTCCTCTAAGTTACTGTATGACTGTGCACATACAAACTGTTGAGAGGCCTAAAGCTAAGCTACTGTATGAAACAAGGCAAATTTGTCATAATGAATTTGTATTCCTTGCATAGCTTAAAAGGAAAGCTGGTGGCAGAGCCAATTTGACTGCATACCTTATGTCAGCTTTGGTCCTTTGTGGCAGCAGCACCTGTGGGAACCTTCTCGTACTCAGTATCCTGTTTGCTATGCCAGCTGTTCAGTAATTCTGTTGACGTTGAAGCCAATCTTTTGGGCTGTGAGAACACTTTTCGGGACTTTGACTCAGGTATATCAAAAAAAAAAATCTGGCAGATTATAACGATTTTAACCACATTAACACTGGCATCCCTATTTAGGCCAATTTCCCCCCAAAAAAAGAAAAATTCACAATCTTTAAAGATGTGTTTGAAATGTTTTAAAACAGCAAAAATAGCAGTTCCACAAGCTTATGCGATGCGTTGTGAGCTTGTAGATCGGCTATGATGAAGTTTATAGGGCTTAAGACAGGCTGTTTCACGCAAGATCAATTTCTCACATTATATGTGTACAATAGGGTGGAGACATGATTATTATTATTTTTTTTATTTCTCCTTTATTTTACCAGGAATAGTCCCATTGAGATAAAAAACAATCTCTTTTGCAAGGGAGTCCTGGCCAAAACAGCAGCACACAAAGTTTCACTGTTTGATTGGTTTATGACTACTAGTTGCATAGCGTGACATAATGAATGGGCGACATAATGAAGTTTCAGACAGATCTCCAAAAAGGCTGCTGTTGTAAGCTAAACCTGGTATAGTAGCAGTCTGGGTTCATTCTATGTCTGAGCAATTAACCGAAATGATTGAAACCGACATATAGAGCCAATAACCAAATGTTAATATTAAATAATCTAGTTTTTTTGTTTGTATAATAATAATAATTTCTTATATATAAAACAAATCAATCAATCAACTAAATCTATTTGTCTGATTAACCACTTAACCCCGTATTATAGTTTGTTGTACAACGGTGGCGTGTAAAAACTGCTAGTTCATTCCATAACTGGGGCCTGATGCCGGTCGTTGCTATGGAGAATGAATGAATTAATGAATTAATCCACACCAAAGAAGGCTGCCATGGATTGATTACTTCCAATTCTGTGTTTGACACGGAAACGCAGCAATTAATATGATTTTTTATCTCTGCCAGGCTGGAACGGCCGGGGTTCTGGCCTGGGGCGGGGATTGTGTTTTCCCACCTGACTTCCTGTCTGTCTGTTTGTGAGAAGAATGGCGCACCGGAGTAAGCACCAGTCTGGTGTATTTATAATATCTGTCTGTCTCTTATATGTCATCATGATTTGTGTGCGTGGGGATCTCATTTTAAACAAGCTTAGTGCTTTATGAGCCTTCCAGTTTAGTAGACCTTGTATTGTGAATTTGTACTTCCAAGTACTGTTGTTCTCATGTCTTACTAAATAAAGTACATCAATCAATCAATCAATCAATCAATCAATCAATCAATCAATCAATCAATCAATCAATCAATGTCTGTGTCCAGCTAATCTCGGACACCACTGGACCGATCACGGTGAAACTTTGCACACACACCAGTAGACCATGGAAAAACCTCCACCCTAAAGTTTCAACTCATGGTGGCACTATAACAGGTCACGTTTTAACCTAAAACTATATTTTATGATGGAAGTCCAAGGGTCTGGAATCACGCTGAAACCTTGCCCATAGTTGGAGTCATACGTCATAAATATGTCATAGATGACTGACGTCATCATAGATGATATCACAGGCTGGTCACATGAAGTTCGAGATCCACATTGGAGCCAAGTCCGAGATCCACATTAAAGTCATGCCGTTTCTACAGTATTTGGATCCCGAGATCCACATGATTTCCTAGTTTCACTTCACTTTATGTATGTACACTGATTATGTTTTGAAGTGTATAATGTGTCGTGATCGTCACTTGTGACATAAACATTAGTGAGCTGGTGTGTTGTCATCCAATCAGTGAGCCTGCATGGCCGTTTCCAGTTGGCCTGTCACACTGACAAGCGTCATGTCTGATTTGACTGTACTTGACTTGTGTACACAGAAGTGTTTGTATTGCATGTCTGACAACACAAATTACACCGAGATCAGTTTGGATAACTCAGCGCATCCTTTTAACAGCCCCGTGCTTATCTGCAGCCACACTGCAAAATCCTGAGTGTTCATTTAAGTCTGAGAGTCTACAAATGGCGAACCCGTAGGCTGTGCTGACACAGGGCAATCCAAGCAGACATTAAGCTTGATTTATACTCCGTCATACGACGGTGTCATGTGCAGAAAATAGCAACAAGCTCACAACACGTCCCATCCACCACGCGTTGTGAGCTTGTAGGTCGTCTATACGATGGAGCATAAATTATGATGTAAAAAGCAGGAAACCTTTCACTTATTTTTGTTAAGATTGCACAATCCTAACAAAAAGAAGTTAAAGGTTTCCTGCTTTTTAGGAAATGAGCAATTCTGGTTAACTTTAGTTTCCCGTCGACGCCCACCGGTTTTCAACATTTGATACTGAGCTGCCGCTGGTTCCTACACAGGAGACAGTGCAGCTGCTGAGAGACAATGCAGCTGTGAATTACAGTTAACTTTCCAAAAAAGGGAAAAGTTTTAGATGCGTCTCTCCGCAAGAAACATTTAACACCTAACTAGGTCATCGACAAAGCAGAGTCTGGCCCATGCGGCTCAGTTTGGCTATCACTCAATGTGAGGAGAAGCCCCATACTTTATCACCCATACAATGTGCCACTTCATGTAATTTATGCACAATCCCCATAGTGACCATTGATTTATACAGCGGACATTTATATGTGTTGGGGGGTTTGTTGACCCCCGAGTTTGATGTACTGTAAAGAGCAAAACGGCCGCTGTGTGAATATGGTCAAGAAGCCTCCATCATGGTCTCTTGTACTCTCTCTTGCCATTGTTCTACTACTTTATATTCACTCTGCGTGTAGTGATGGACCCCTTTATTTCTGTGACCTTGACATGAAATGTGGGCTACTGTACGCCTTTTACTGACCTTTGCCTAAACCTCCTCTACCCTCTCCCTCTGGCCACCTCCTGTCTACCTTGGTCCATCAACCTCCCTGTCCTCTGTAGTACTCTACCACATCCTTTCTCCCCCTCTCTTTCTTGACTATAGCATCACTTTCTCGCTGTCTCTTTTTCTCTCTTTTGCTCCTCTTACTCCCCTTCTCTCCCTTTCTTTAATCCAGTCTTCCTTTCATTCCTCATCCCCCCCCTCTCTCTCTCTCTCTCTCTCCACCCACTTTCTCTCTCTCCGATTTATCCGTCCTTTTTTCCCCCCTTCTAGTGTTTCTCTCTCAGATCAATTACCAGCTCCTTTGTTCAGGGGAGATTAAGGTCGTGTGCTGATGAAGGTCCCAGGAGTCTCCATGGTCTCTGAGCCTCTCTAGGCATCCTTGTAGTGGAAATGTCTCTCCATTTATTCTTATTATACTCTCCATTACTCTCAATTTATTTTTAATCGGACGAGTTTTAATATTATTCATGTATGTCAGGGTCACCTGACATTTGGGTGAATAACACATACGAGTGCATATCAACCTTGTTGTTCAAAAAATTATATTGCGTAGCCTATCTGCCCCCCAAACAAAGTATGTTTTAAAAAATGATGTTTTCAATTGATGTTTTCTACTCTAGTCTACAAGGCATGTCTGTACACCTTCAGTGAGATAAGATAGTATGAGCTGAGAAGTGAATATAGGGAAGCAACAGGAGTGAGCTTGTAGATCTGCAATTTTCCCAATATTTGCCTCTTTCTTATATTATTTGACAATTTGGCTGATGTTTGACCAGTTCATGGTACAGGATTCAAAGAAATTATTGTTGCTTCTTATGATGGGTAATTTTAGCCTTTAGTAAATTATCTTCTATAAATTATGTGACTAATGAATGATGCACAGAAAATCATGACACTTTTCAAAGCCTGCTTTTACAGTTTTAGGTTTTCCTTCTGAATTAGGTTTGGTTGTATTAGGTTAGAGGTAGGTCATACTATAGTTGTACTAGTACAGTTACATTTAGATCTGGATATGGTTGACTTATGGCTTGGTTATGGTCAAGGTTTGGTAGTGAGTGACTGGGGAGCATTTCTTCTGTTTAGGCTGGCACATGTAGGCACTAGGAGAATACCGAAACGTCTGGTTGAGCAATCAACACAGGATGTGGAAATGTGTGTGTGTGTGTGTGTGTGTGTGTGTGTGTGTGTGTGTGTGTGTGTGTGTGTGTGTGTGTGTGTGTGTGTGTGTGTGTGTGTGTGTGTGTGTGTGTGTGTGTGTGTGTGTGTGTGTGTGTGTGTGTGTGTGTGTGCGTGCGTGCGTGCAGCTGCATTCATATTTGGATGTGTTAGAGACATGAAATGAGACCATGTGCGTTTATGTGGACTAATAAATGTCAATGCAAATTATGTCTAATGGAATATAAGCCCTTTGCACTGTATTAAACTAATTACTGTCTCTAGTCTAAACCATTAACCCAGTTTTCCTGCAATGATGCTTGAAACTTGTCATTGCATTTATAAGTGGGATAATGTAATTTTTTCTCAGACCTAAACCTTTTACAGAACTTATCAGCTGTACCTTCAATTCTCCTAGAAACACTAATGCACATCAGCAGGTCTGCTGTGTGTGTGTGTGTGTGTGTGTGTGCGTGTGCGTGTGCGTGTGCGTGTGCGTGCGTGCGTGCGTGCGTGCGTGCGTGCGTGCGCGTTGTTTCTGTATCCGTGTCCTTGAATGCTACGGATATCAGATTTATAATGTCTGGCATGTTTAAATGAGCCAAGTCTGAATTAATCAAGCCTTGACCTGGAATTATGTATTTTCAGTTTGTGACTCAAGGAAGTACTACTACTGTATGTGTAAAACCCAACATTTATATCCCTGTGAAAAATACATGCTTGACTCGTATATCTTTGAGTTCCAACCGAGACCGATGTCCTTCATCACTGTTAAGCCTGATTTATTCTTGGTGGGGGTCGTGAACCGAAATATTGTGCATCTGTTGTTTTCGGTGAGTGAGCGA
>NC_137614.1:28668073-28673073 GCF_963280865.1 Gymnoscopelus braueri | reverse complement strand
ACAAAATGCCTCAAATCATGAACGCAGCTTGCGCTTTCCGTGCAATTTCACACGCAAATTCCCATTAGGCCGAGGAAGAAATGCCAGCCTTTTCACATTGGCCTGTTATAGCGCCACCAGCAGGTCTAATTTAGCAAAACACATTTTTGGAACAAAATGCCTCAAATCATGAATGCAAGGTCCGATTGCCGTGAAAGGCCTAAGAATAAATGGCACCCTTTTCACATTGGCCTATTACAGCGCCACCAGGAGGCCACAATAACCTACCTAACCTGGCGGAGACCTGTGCTCCGAGGAGCACTTTTTCTAGTTCATACTCAATATGTCAAATTCAGTCAAGTTTGTTTGAATAAACGTACACGTCCACAGTATGCAGACAAATGGCAGAAGTAAAGCGCTCGCCCACTGTTCCATATTCAATTGCAAACAGTACAAATGGGACTCGGGTTGTTACTCATAACCTCTGGCCAACCATTTAAAACATGGTTAGCTTGCCAGCCATTAATTTTATCCAGCGTCCAAAATTAGGTTTCATCTGTTGGCAAAACTCTATGACCCTTCATTAGTTATCACCAAATTTGCTTAATAACTAGTCACAGCCTCATTCACATGTCCTCATTAAACTAAACTAATTGCATGTGTGTGTGTGTGTGTGTGTGTGTGTGTGTGTGTGTGTGTGTGTGTGTGTGTGTGTGTGTGTGTGTGCGCGTGTGTGTGTGTGTGTGTGTGTGTGTGTGTGTGTGTGTGTGTGTGTGTGTGTGTGTGTGTGTGTGTGTGCGCGTGCGCGTGCGCGTGCACGTGCGTGTGTTGCAGGTGTGCGAGGTAAGTGCGGAGAGCCAGGTGAGGTACGAACTGGAGACCAGGTTTCAGCAGCTTCAGTCTCGCCTCGGCGCTGTTACCTTGGAAACAGAAGAGGTGAGCTGTGATTTCACACTCTGTCTCCCAGCCTGTGATGCGTCTGTGGAGTGTGTTATTATTCTCTTTGTCTGTCTGTCTGTCTGTCTGTCTGTCTGTCTGTCTGTCTGCCTGCCTACCTGTCTGTCTGTCTGTCTGTCTGTCTGTCTGTCTGTCTGTCTGACTGTCTGTCTGTCTGTCAAGTCCATGGTCCATCTAATCGTACATAGCATCCCTCAACACTTAAACACAAACTACACTCACAAGCACCTGACCTGATACTGTGCATATTAAGACTGCACACAACATATGCACAAATAAATGTACATGCACACATGTTCAGGTTCTGGTAGCCAGCATTGACCGGATTATTGCTTGGTTGAAATAGGCTCTCGCTCTCCCTCTTTCCCTCTTTGACTCTCTGGCATCGGGGATCCCCATACCGTATACGGGCATGTGACATTATTCAGAAACCATTGCCTAACAACATCGATACACCATAATACAGTATGGGCATAAAACAGTTGCCTAACAATGTCAGTCTAACTATTCTACGCTGACAGCAGGTATCTTCATATATGGGCATAATCTGGGCACACACACACCCACGAGTATCTCCATATTGTTAGCATGTCAAGTGCTGATTTGCACTGATGTTGGGCACAAAGAAAAGCTCTGTGTTATCAGCCTGCCTCGTCATCGTTATTTATTGATGTCACAAATGTCCAGTCCATAAATGGGCATATCAACCTATATATGGGGAGATATGCCCACAGACAGGCTACAGACACAGCCTGCCGCAACTTGAACTTCACATAGTACAAAATAAATTGACAAAAGAATTATTCCTTGTTTGTCGTTGTTCTTAGGTCAGTAAAACGCTCAAAGCCACCCTCACGGCGCTCTTGGACAGCATGTGTGACAGTGACAGTAACTCCACCCCAGACCTGCCCAGCAGCCTATCGCATGAGCCTCCAGTAGCAGGCGCCTGCCCTAAACTAGCCCTTGCAAAGCGGCGGGCCAATCAGCAAGAGACAGAGACCTACTACTTTACAGTGAGTGATATGATTGGTTGATGATGCACTAATGGGCTTGTTCCAGCTGTGTGTGTGTGTGTGTGTGTGTGTGTGTGTGTGTGTGTGTGTGTGTGTGTGTGTGTGTGTGTGTGTGTGTGTGTGTGTGTGTGTGTGTGTGTGTGTGTGTGTGTGTGTGTGTGTGTGTGAGAGCTTGTAGGTCATAGGTCATAGCAGGTTCGGTATTTGCAGTGCGCCCCCCGTCAAGTTATTATGTGTGTTGGGACAACCGTATTGACCATATATACATGGCAGCATTTTGCTCTTACTTACTTACTCAATATTGCCACTCCTGAGCCGTAGTGGAATAAGTACTCATTATTTACTTAAAGTATCAATACTGCAATGTAGAAATACTCTGTTACAAGTAAAGGTCCAGAATTCAAAATTTACTTGAGTAAAAGTACAACAGTATTAGTATCAAAATGTACTTAAAGTACCAAAAGTAGAAAGTACTCATGCAGAATGTCATGTACAGTACTTGAGTAAATGTACTTTACGTTACTTAACACCACTGCTCCTGGGCCCTGAGTATTGAAAAGGACAGCATGTGGTCTAAATAGCATTATAGAGCAATTGTTGGGGGTGAAATTGAAACGATGCAGATGATATACGTGTACCTATGTTGTGGATTGGCTGGGGAGGTCAACAAGATGATGGTTTAATTTTTTAGCTTTGACTTATATATTTGACTTTATATTTCTTGATAAATGCACATTTCTTCCTGTCTTCAGAAAGTGAAGGACTTCCTTACCAGCAGCTCCCTGACCTCCAAACTTCAGTCCAAGCATGATCTGCTACATGACGCCATACAGAAAGGTAATATCCTACCAGTACTAATAGTCCTAATACTAAAACTATCATTACTAATACTGTCATACACAGAGACGGAAATAGCACCATGTATTGATCATTACTCCTACTGATAAAAACATGAAGATACTGTAAGGTTGAAAAACTGTGGAGTCGAAGGCCTTGGAGAACAATGCTGGTGACTTTGGTTTTATTGTGTAGTCCCCTTAAGTCTAATTTATTATTTCCTGATTTTCAGTCCCAGAAATAACTGATTTTCAAGCTAACAATATGACACGATATGTTGTTAGCTTGAAAATCAGTTATTTTCTGTTCGGCTAAACATAATGCACTATTTTCTTTTAAGCAAGATTTATTCAAAGAGTACACATGACATTGTATTCAAATTTGCAAAAATTAAAACAACTCTTCGGTTTTACAACATAATGCACAATTTACGTGTAAATAAAGGTTCAAATAACTTTGCTTTTGTGTGTTTCCCAGCGGAAGCAGTTGACAGTGACCCATCCAGGTAAGTACAGCTCTCAGAGATACAGCCAAAAGAGAAGGAAGGAAGGAGGGAAGAGTGAAGGAGGAGGAAAGAGAGGAGAAGAGAAGGATGGGGGAGTGGGTGTCAGGGACCCATTCCCGCATGGTGCTCGTCTGCTCGCACAAAGTTTGTGCTCGTTAAACCCACAGTTGTCGAGCAACTGCTAAAATCAATGAGATCCATCATGGATCTTCAAACTTACCTCTTTGATTATATCTGATGCAGTATACTGTATATGTCTTTGATTCGCTTATCCATTTAAATGATCAATGGTTGGAATGTAAGAGAAAACGTTTCGCAAAGGAGGCCCCTGGAGAGAGAGAGAGAGAGAGTTCAGTCATAATCAAAAGCGTCTTTCATAAGTGTACCTCTCATACAACTGTGTAAAGTGGTATCATAGTTGTGATGTATTATATTTCCCAGAGTGCAATGTGCTCGGTCAGTACGTGTTTGGAAGTCCAGACCCGTTTCCCAGTACTGTCACAAACTCTTCACCACAGACATGGTCTCATACATACAGGTAACACACACACACATGCACACAAACACACACAAACACTCTTCCCCACAGATACTGTATACTTTACTGCATACAAGTAACTTACATGCACATAAACCAATATAGATGTTTACTTATTTATTGTACTGCATCACTGTTCAACCCACAAGAGGAACGTTTTTGAGAAAACCCTAATGCGGAAAAACGCAGAGTAGCTTTTACACACACACACACACACACACACACACACACACACACACACACACACACACACACACACACACACACACACACACACACACACACACACACACACACACACACACACACACACACACACACACACACACACACACACACACACACACACACACACACACACACACACACACACACACACACACACACTCAGAGCCACTCAGTCCACTTGTCTCATACTGTATATCCTAATTGGTTCCTTCCTGTATTGAGTCATGCTTATGGCTTAGCTGTCTCTCTGATTTTTTCCATTTCCCCCGTTTATCTCCCGTCAAAGGGATTAAAATGCAGTGGCCTCTATGCCTCCTCCTCTCTCTGCTCCTCTGTTTTGTGTCTGAGTGTGTGTGCGCGCACAAGTGTCTTGTGTGTGTGTGTGCAGTGCGCATCAGTGTCTGTTCCTTCTGCTGCTAAATCTTTATTTGCCTTCTGTCTAGCTCTCCCTTTTCTAATCCTCTCTCTCTCTCTCTCTCTCTCTCTCTCTCTCTCTCTCTCTCTCTCTCTCTCTCTCTCTCTCTCTCTCTCTCTGGCCTCTGCTGTGCTTGGCTCGGTGCAGAAGACGGAGGAGAATGTCTCGGACACAGGTACCGACCCCGCACCAGTGACTTAAGTGTTTGTTTGCTTAATGTTCTGCATGTGTAAGAGCAATGTGTTGTACCCACCAATATTCTGGCGACATCAAAATCCAAGGTAGTTGCTAGGATAGTGGCGAGAGCAGCTTTGGAAACCAATCATGTAACCGCTCCATGAAGACCGCCATAAAGACTTTGGATTGGTCTGGCTTTAAACTCTCTAATTGTTTCCACTCAATTCTAAGAATAAAAGCTTCTCTCTCTCTCTCTCACTTTCTCCCTAACCCCCCCCAGAGCTCTGGGCAGCAGATTCCTGTGGTGGTTGAAAGCTGCATTCGTTTCATAAACCTTCATGGTGAGTCAGG
>NC_137614.1:28660573-28663073 GCF_963280865.1 Gymnoscopelus braueri | reverse complement strand
TACTAGCCTTGTAATCCATCCCGGTCGCATGAATTCACATTATCATGTGTCTTCTGCAGACCGTTCTGGCCCCAAGCGCTGGGTCTGGCAGAAACCAAAAAGTGGAAGAGCCAATCAGCGTCTGTCAATCACAGGCCCCTGAGCGCAGATTCCACTTTTTGGTTTCTGTGAAACGCCCACCCAGAGCAGCTAGAAGACACATGATAATGTGAATTCACGCGACCGGGATGGTTTACCAGGCTAAACCCATACCCATACACTAAAATGAACACTAGAATTAATAAAAACTAAACTAAAACTAAGCCTTTTTGAAAAATAAAAACGAAGCTAAAGTAGCAAACCCACTTTAAAAAAGTAAAAACTAATGAAAAATTAAAAGTTAATATAACCTTGGTGCGTCCACACAGCGTGTCCCAGTACAGTGATGAGAACATGATGCTGCCCTACAACCTGGCGGTGTGCTTTGGCCCCAGCCTGGTGCGTGGGGCGGAGCCCGGCGACGCCGTTGCCAGGCAGCCACAGATCAACGACCTGGTGAAGACCATGATCGTCCAGCATGACGCCATCTTCCCCAGTCAATCGGAATTGCCTGGGCCGGTCTACGAGAAGCACATGACCCTGGAGCAGGAATACTGGTGAGAGATGTGGGGACTGTTTTTCATCATCAACATGGAGGTGGAGATGTAGCCGTTGCCTTGGCCGTCATCAAGGTGCATTTGGTTACATTTTGCTAATTTGGTCCGTTTTTGAAGTTCAAAGGCTAGCAAGTCAAAGAACTAACTGGGTAGACACTAATACAAAATCATTCAGAACTTCGGATGGATCTCTCCGAACTTTCTTCGGACGTTCTCCAAGATGTTCTGACTACCCGAACAAGTCCATTATACGTTTTGTTGTCTAAAAAGAATCATTTAAATGTTAATGCCCAAATGTGTGTGTATGTGTGTGTGTGTGTTGGGGGGGATTTTTCTATGCATGTGCATTACCAGTACTTGCTCCATGAGTGGTAAAAGAAATGTTCTCTGCATGGATAATGTGATTAATTACAGCAGGGGGGGAGGGGGGTTTATTTGTCACATGTGCTGTAGCTTCGTGGCACAGTAGAGTGCTCATTCAGATTGCATAATCAGAGAGGAACAGCACGTGCAGTGATCAGTGAAAATGTGAAACAGAAGTAGAACTCTGTCCAACCTCAACTATCCCTGTTCGCTTTGTCTGCAGTGAACCAATTACTGAAGAGGGAGATGGAGAAGCTGAGCATTTACCCAGTGAGGAGGGTGAGCACAGTGCTGTATATGAACCAATACACAGAAACACATGTATAATACAATACGCAATTATGCACAAATTAGTAAAATGTTCCATTTTCATGTAATTAAATCATGATTTACATATTCATAAGACATCAGGTAATGTAGAATCAGAATCAGAATCAGAATCAGTTTTATTGTCACATCACAGGTTTACAAGGTAAAAAAGTGGGTGAAATTATTTTTTGTACATCGTTCCCATCGCAACGTTAGTTTCCATAGAAAGAAGAGGGGGGGGGAGAAGAAGAGGGTGGGGGGTAAGTGGGAAGGAGATCAAAACAAGAGAGCAACAGAAGGCCAGACAAGTTATCTACATATTTACAAATTACCTGAGATAATAAAAACTAAAAAAAACTAAACTAAGGTGCCTGAGCATAGCAGCAATGTATTGTATACTGTGCATGTTATACTTATACTGTGCATGATAGACAATGGACGTTAAGGTGCTTAGAGGAAAAGGAGCACAATAAAAAAGACCAAAAAAAAGTCAGTGCGTTATACAAGGGATTAAGGTGCAAAAGGTCAGTGCGTGTCCACCTAGAGTGGACTGACCCTAGTATAATCCGCAAGTAGCTCCGTGAGGGAGTGCAACAAAAAGTCATGTAGTACGATTCACGGAGCTGCAGTTGAATATACATAATATTGAATGTGTGTGTGTGTGTGTGTGTGTGTGTGTGTGTGTGTGTGTGTGTGTGTGTGTGTGTGTGTGTGTGTGTGTGTGTGTGTGTGTGTGTGTGTGTGTGTGTGTGTGTGTGTGCGTGCGTGCGTGCGTGCGTGCGTGCGTGCGTGCGTGCGTGCGTGCGTGCGTGCGTGCGTGCGTGCGTGCGTGCGTGCGTGCGTGCGTGCGTGCGTGCGTGCGTGCGTGCGTGCGTGCGTGCGTGCGTGCGTGCGTGCGTGCGTGTGTGTGTGTGTACACAGAGTTGGAGGCGGTGGCAATGTTCGACTATGTGGCGAGATCTCCGGCTGAGCTGTCCTTCAAGCAAGGAGATCTCCTCATACTCAACAGCAAGGCATCTTGTGATTGGTGGAGGGGTGAAATGGGAGGGATGAAGGGTCTCATCCCTCACAAGTACATAAACGTCCTTGATGGGTAAGTGACAGTTCCGCGTTTGTTCTCAGAAGCCATTCCGTACCTTACTGCTGGGTTTCTTAAATATACTCTTTGTCTCACATGGGTCCCTATATAGCAG
>NC_137614.1:28558073-28655573 GCF_963280865.1 Gymnoscopelus braueri | reverse complement strand
TTAGCTGGCTGTAAATGGTCTTAATTAGTCTCTTTTTGCATTGCATTGCACTGCAATCAAGGTACTACTGTAGTAGTATGTGTTTCTCAACCAAAGGGCCAGAACTGAAAACTGAGATGCAAGATGTTCTGACAGGGACAGGGGGTGAGGACAACTTCTAGAAGAGCATTGTGCTATATTGTCTTGACTTCTAGTTTTCTGGAATCCCCATGTAAAACCAATTGAGAACCATGCCACACACCACCAGGTTTAAATGTGCACGTTTCATTGTTTCATCTAGAGTTAGGACAACACTGTGGACCTGTAACAGGACCTTCTCAACCTCCATTCCTCTCCCTAAAATAACCCCATTCCACGGCTGTCTATCCAACCACACACATGCACAGTTGAAGAGCCACTAAAAGCACATTACTGTCTGTCTAAGCTGTCGAGTTGTAATGTGTGTCTGCAACCACACCCCCAAAATCAGCTCAAGGGAAATCAGCTCAAGGGGACACTGTGATTAAGTGTCTGAATTGATCACATTGACATCTTATATTAGCACTTCATGCAGGGTTCCTTTGACACAAGGGATTTTTATAAGGTAAGTGAGTTATAATGTATTGCTGTTAGCATCGCAGACCTTATAATATTACTCTTATTCTTCAAAAGGCTTACCAGTTGCAATAAAGTTGTATTTGTTTGAAATAATAACTGAACTGGTGCTCCTTTTTAACTGTTAATGTTGAGTTAAAAAGCTGTAAACATGAGTTGGTGGAGGTTTTGTGTTTCACAGCTCCAGTTCTGGGTACCTAGTCTACTGCTGGTTCTCTTTTCAATTGCATTAATCTGGTGTCGCTGGCTGGTCTAATCTCTGATTCTATGATTGGTGTTAAACCCAGCAGTGTTCTGTATGCCCATGCAGGACTGGAGCTGAAAACCACTGTTAATATCATATGCCATCATCATGAACAGTATATTATAGGTCTCTCTGCCTTGGGAAATATGAATGAATGAATCTTTGCCAAATTAATGATCTATTTTTTGTATTCTTAAGAAGATGTACAGTATGGACATGTTATCAAAGCTGTCTCAGGAAGTATTTTCATCATAACTATATGGTGAACCTAAATGTTTAACTTTGTACCTACTAAATCTATTCGTTCTGGAGAGAAACATAACATTAATTTGATCAAAAGGGAGAGATGATTGCGTGGATTCATGTTTTGTCATTTAAAATGACAAGATGTCATTTAAAATGACCACTTGCTATTTACAGTATTACCTTGGTTTCTTTTTGGGGGTAAAAGAACAGGTGGTTGTTCCAGTGCTTGGCTCTCTGTTACACAGCACATGCTTGCAATGCTCTAGGAGGGTGGGTGTGTGTGAGTGTGAGAGTGACATGACATTAGAGAGAGCTATAGTGGGCTATATCTTTGCCTACATGTGAGTACATTGATATATGTCCCCGACTCTATACAGTAGTAGTCATAATGATGGTGAGTGATGACTGTCTGGTGGAGTGTCCTATTGACGAGGATGAGGATGATGATGATGAGGAAGATGCTGGAGCTGAAGAGCAAATAAACCCACCTCCACCACCTCCGGAGTTTGCCTCCATACCCCCGACACCACCCTCTCCTAACTCTTCGCCCTCAGTCTCCACCACGCCCACACCAATCAACACAAACCCTGCTAGCAGGGACCCTTATGGCATCAACCAGCACCTAAAGGTACTGCAGTATACCACATGTAAGGGCAATCCTATCTATATCTCTCTTTAGCCTTGATACAAGACTGTCATTATGACCGATGACCGTCTTGATCCAAGGCTATATCTCTCCTCTTCTCAGAGCCTATATAGGAGATCTTGCAACATTACTGTCACATTATTGCCCCACACCCACGAGAAGAACTGTTTGTAAAAAGTGCAATGCTAATACAGGATGCTTGATGGAGGGTAATTGCAATGACTTCCACGGACCATGCACGTGCACACACATCTAATGTTCAGTCCTTTGTGCCAGTAGCCATCAAGGTCCACAACCAAGCCTGACCCGCATATGTTCTGTTCTGTTCTTTGGGATTACTGACTCCTGCTTGACTCTATCTGCTATCTTGCTTTCTTATTTTATTTGTATTCTTAAAAAAATATATATATATATATATATATTACATTACTATTATTATTATTATTATCTTACGTACTGTATATTGTGTTGCTGTTGCACAGTCTTGCGGACAATGTCACATCAACATTTTAAGCTTGTGCAGTACCTGCATGTATAATGTGATTTATTAACTGCACCGTATCGTATCGTATCGTATCGTATCTTATCACTTCTTACCATCCCCCCCCCCCCCCATTTCCCCTGCTCTTACTTTCTTTCTGTCTGAATAGGTAGAGGTCAGCGACGTGCTGGCTGAGCCCATGTCGCCCCACAGCATTGACAGGGTGTGGGTGTACAGTGTTGTGGCCTTCGAGTCAGCCAGGTTATGGACATACAGGTGTCTTTCTTTGCTGTTGGCGGTGCCCCTTGCCCTTCTCTCTGGCATCTTATTGGCCCTTCTGGCCTGTCTGCACATCTGGTAAGCTTGATGCACAACAGTGGAGGTCCAGGTGTAACAAAAGTAGTGGTAACTAAGCACATTCAAGTACTGTAGCCTGTACTAAAGTACAATTTTGAGGTATTTCACCTTACTTTATTTTATACTTCTACTCCATTAAATCTCAGAGGTAAATATTTGTTTTAGTCCACTGCAATTATTTTGACAAATTTAGTTCATTAATGTATTTGCTGATTTAGATGATTAATACAAAACATTAACTGATACACAAAGCCCCACCTTTACCAGCTGCAACATTAAGGTGATGAACACATTATACTATTTAAATCCTATACGTACTTCATTGGCCGGAGATCCCCAGGGTCTATATTAGGCCCTGCCATCCTTTATTCTCTCTACATAAAATATCTTTGCTTAATATAGCCGATATACCAGCTTGTAGATCGGCTTTTCGCCAAATAGGGACACTAGGGTTCAAGTGGTTAATGCATTACTAATTAAAATAATATTACTGTGAAATGGGCATTCTGCATAATGAGTACTGTATGTATATTTTGATGCCAATACTTTTGTAATTTTATTCTACAGTAAAAACAATATTGCAGAGTCAAGAGTCACAGAGTAATTCTACATTGAGTTAAATCTGAATTAAATTAAAACAGTGCACAACCGGTACAAAGCCTTTAAACGCATTTCATTATTTTGCTCACTCTTTTTTTTCTGACCCTGTGATTTCATTCCCATTCCTCCTGTGTTTCTCCTTCAGGTGTGTGATGCCTTGCATACAGCTCAGCATCACCTTTCTTCCATGCCTCAGGTCATTGTGGATGTGTGTTGTGAACATTCTCATCTCTCCCTTCTGCTCATCTGTCGCCCGCTGCTGCAGCCAAATTGCTATTTCACTGTCTAATAAGGACCAGCCTCTAATGAGTGACAAACTCACTGCATGAGTGTGTGTGTGTGTGTGTGTGTGTGTGTGTGTGTGTGTGTGTGTGTGTGTGTGTGTGTGTGTGTGTGTGTGTGTGTGTGCGCGTGCGTGCGTGCGTGAGTGTGTGTGTGTGTGTGTGTGTGTGTGTGTGTGTGTGTGTGTGTGTGTGTGTGTGTGTGTGTGTGTGTGTGTGTGTGTGAATGAGTAAATTATGATCTCCCTTCTCAATGTAATGTGGTCAAATAAAATAATTACTCAATCTGTTTTCATGAATGTCAAGTAAGTTCATAAGAAAATGTGATTTATTATGACATAGGTAGGCTTTAGGCTACTGTACACACAAACGTTTAGTTATCAACAGTTTATCTGGTTTACTATTTAGGTATGTTTTTGAGTAAAGTGAATATTTCTGTTTTATTATTCGTGTTTTACTCACATCTCTCCCAAATTCCAAATATTTGGTGGAATATTCCTGATGTCTTAAAGGTCATAGCACTGATTATATATATATATATATATATATATATATATATATATATATATATATATATATATATATATATATATATATATATATATACATATATAATTGTTGCATAATTATAATTATTATATCATCATTTATGTTTATTTTGAATTTGCAATTCTGTTGTACGTAGAACGTAGCTAATTGAGGCAAATGAAATACGTATTCACATATTCATAACTTGACTGTTTTTGTTAATAAAATTAAAGGAAATTACGTGGATAATTGTAATGCATTATGTACTTGTGTTGAAATAAAGTGCATTTTGTATTCATCCAATCTACGGCAAAGCGAAGGGAACAAATGGAACGAATCGAGCAAATTCCAAAGCAAATTCTACCCTACATCATAGATATTAGAAACCTAGATACCTCATTGGCCTCTGCAGTTCATTGGGGCGACTTGTATCGCAATACACACGGCTCTTCCGCCCTGCACGGCTGCACCTGCCACTCAAAGTGACTACTGGCCAATCACAGCGCTCACAGCGCGTTGACTACTGGCCAATCACAGTGCGTCTTTTCCGGGACTTGTCATGCAATGGTTCTCAACCAGTGGTCCGGGAACCACCAGTGGTCCTTGAGGGGGTTCCAGGTGGTACCCAGCTAAATGATGGAGAGTTGATAACCAAATGGACCCTTATATAGATCTTTAAATCTTGAGTATAACATTTCACACTGTCAAGAAGAGTCAAATTGTTAAACATCTACATTACTTACTAAACAAGTACACAATTAGAGAACGTAAATAATTGTTATTTTGACAACATCTAATCGAATGATAACATTCTAAGTTTTGGGTGTGAGAGGCTAAAGCTTATCAAACGGTGGTCCGTGACTCAAATGCTGAATAAATAATGGTCACCTTGTCACCTTGATATGAAAAAGGTTGAAAACCACTGTTCTAATGCATTTACGTCCATTGAAGCAGACGGTCTCTCCACAATTAAAATCATCACAACTCCCTGAATTTTCAACCTATTTTCAAGCGGTAAAGTTTGTCACAAATGCGAGACATGGAGTTATGGATCCAGTAGGCGTAGGCCTATATTTGGTTACATCTAAATTGCATATTTTCATACCAAAATACTTTCAAGTAACAGTAATAGTCACAAAATATTTTTGTCTCCATTCACTGACAGACTACATGAAATATGCTGGCCACATTGCAGAATTGCCTTTATCTAACATCCTTCATGTTAGCTATTCAGGTCAGAACAGAGCTATCAACTTTGAAAGACTGAAATAATTGTTCATTTGAGAATTTTCTCTTCCAAAAACAGCAACTATAAATGAAAAGTCTGTGTTCCATATTTTAATGGCACTGAAAGTATAACATATAACACAAATACTCCAAGACAGCCAAAAGAATATCATTCCAAAGTCACAGAGCAGAATATCATAATGGCAATAAAGATAAAATAATACCAGAAGCATATCATTTTCTAGCCATGGTTCACGTGACGCTTGTATACGGGCTAATCATTTTCCACACGAAGCGACCATGTCTTATTTGAATTTCACAAATAGAGTGTGGAGTTTGCCAAGTTCCAACTAACTAGATGCTGCGCACAGCTGCTGCCTCTTAAAGGGTTAAAAGCTGGGTTACAAAATGACCCGCCCCCACCTGCCTCTGATTGGCCTACCGAACTTCCGCGTGTGTGACGCACACGGCAGCCCTGCAGAAGCAGGAAGCGCGCCCGAGATACAGACGCTTCAGAGCCGAATGAGGCGTCTACCTTTATATGTCGGTGGGATGGTCGGGGGAGAAGCAAACCACGCCTACTTAGGAGACCATTTGTAGGATTTGTGTACTACTTCGCCTCTAGTGGCTCCAATGGAGAATGTGTATCTTTCTATATTAACAATCTTTGATTACATGTACGGTACCCAGCATGCATTTCGGTGTCCGTGTCGAGTGTTGCCATGTCTGCTTATTATAAGCGACTTTGGGCGTGTTTCTCTGTAATATTGCTTGTAAATATTGGTAGTTGCGGGTTGCGGTTTTTGGGGGCTTGTTTCTAACATATACTTGCTTATTTAAGCTTGCTTCACATTTTTTAAATTTATTATTTAAACCAGTGGTTCTCAAATATTTTAATTATTATTTTTTGTGCCACAGGAGCTACGTTGCTTCTTTTGGCCTTTTTTTCCCTTGACCTGGTTGCTTATATCTATCACACAATCTGGCAACACTACTCGTGCCGCCATTGTTCTTGTTGTGATAGAAGCAGAAGCAGGACAGGAGCACAGATTAACCATAGCATCCATTCCTGTGTGATAAACCCTATATCATTCGACTCTTACGGCATTGTTTGTTCGAATACTTTATTTTTTATAGGGTAAAAAACTAATTTAATCACAATGGCGCAGTACAAAGGAGCTGCCAGTGAGGCTGGCAGAGCCATGCAGCTGATGAAGAAACGAGAGAAAGAAAGAACAGAACTTGAACAGCTTAAACAGAAGATTGCAGAGGTATCACTTTGTTTCATTATATCATTACTAGTAGTAATAACTAAGATACTACGAGACGTGACGCCGGCCGGCAGTGCATGGTTTAAAGTACCGAGCCACTGTTTCCCAAACAGTGGCTCGGGACCCATATGTGGGTCGCGAGTAAATATCCCCTTTATTTATTTGGCCCTACAATAATGGAGATATCCTGTCAAGCTTTTGCCTCAGCTGTTTAGCTATTGCTAAAAAATTGTTGCTTTCCCCCATGTACTACCAAGGCAGTTTGATGCTTTACAATCCACTATATACTACTTGGTCCCACCTCACCTCAGCACCACGTTCTCAACAATAACAAAACACTTTAAGTAGTTGACAGAGATGCCTGAGGAAAGCCTATGACCGAAACGTTGCCTTAATAAAAGTGAAGACTGTGTGCGGGTTCTTCTATTTTAAAATGACCTCCGAGTGACACTGGACAATAGTCCCAGCTTAGACCAGGAGCACATTGATGGAACTCCAAAAAAGCAGACACCAAACAGTATCAGACAGTGACACCCACAAGCTTAATCTGTTACTATGGTTATCTGTTACACGCATTATGATAATTAAATGGTCTCCCTACATCCAGCCTTACAAACATGCTTTGCAAACTCAATACAACAGGACATCACACATCCACCCAATCAAACCATCGGCCTCGCTTAACAGACTGTCTCTCATTAAACCTACGAGTAGATGTGTTCTATTTTTTGTAAAATATAAAGTCAGGTGTACAACACTGCTCCTCATCATATCTCATCGGTGCAACAAAATAGCCAAACAGTTCAACATGTTCCTCTAACTTGCTGTTCCCTTCTGTTGTCTCTTGCAGGACAACATGGTCAAGTCCAACATTGACAAGAAGTTCTCAGCCCACTACGATGCAGTGGAGGCCGAACTCAAATCCAGCACTGTTGGTAAGTAGCCTCCAATTACACATGGACCACCTGACAACACTGCAGGTTACAGTGTAATTTTTAGGCCAACTAGAAATGCCTGGAACGGCTGCAAACCAGCTGTAAAAAAATATGAGTGAGTGAGAGAGTAGAGAGAGAGAGAGAGAGATAGAATATGAATAAAACTTGTTTGATAACTTTAATGTGTATTGGGCAAACCCAATGATAGGCCTAAATAACAAATACTAACTTTTAAATAATTTCAATCAACTAAAGTCATTACTGCAAGTCCAATCACAATTCATCTTCAATGAAAACCTGTAATTTGTGAATGTGATTTCATGTGATCCTTACTCAGCGAAGTTCAGTGTTGAATGTGAGAAATATTGAGACCAATATGACAATATTTGGTCATTTGCCAATACATTATTTTGTGAAATAAACAGGTTATATGCCACTGATAGTTATACTTACTTGTACTATATTCAAATGTAATCATCCTTAACCTTTCAAGTTAAATTCCTTATTTCCATGGCCTTCATAGGCGCCGAATGATATGCACGCTCCTGGGTGCTAAATCTTAATCAAGCAAAAATGACGAAATTCCAGGCCTGGCTGCAACTATCTATTTTCTTAGCGATTATTACAGTACAGTTGTATATATCTGTGAATCGATTAACCTCTTGTGCGTTATTTCATACTTTGTCGAGTGTGAAAGATCGTCTATTTTCACTATTCATTTCATTTTTTACATTTGTGCCAAAAATAAGGATTGATTAGTAATCAATTATATTATTGAATTATCGATTTTTTAAAATCGATTAAATAAATAAAATGTGCGTTGTCCTCCTCAGGTCTGGTGACATTGAACGACATGAAGGCCAAACAGGAGGCGCTGGTGAAGGAGAGAGAGAAGCAGCTGGCTAAGAAGGAGCAATCGAAGGAGCTTCAGCTGTGAGTGACTCTGTGGTCATCTTTAAGGCTCATTGATGCTTCTGCATCCATCGGTCCTCCGTAGGTGTATTGTGGTGTCGGTGTAGGTACGCAGAGGGCTCGTCTAGCTTACATGCACGTCTTAAAAAATTGTAAATATGCGTAGGGGCTACACGGGCACAGTGAGAACCACGTCTGTTTAGGCCACTTCGCTAATCTCGCTGGGTGAAAGTAAGTAAGCAGGTCGGATGGGCTTATCGTTGGTATCAGCCGAGAAAGCGGGAGTCTATCCCCGTTGCCAAGCTCTAGAACCCTGGGAGATGGATTGCTGAAGTGGAGCGCCACGCATACCATCAGCTCCCAGTACTTACCGCACGACTTGCTGCACCCAAACCGTGCTAATCATACACTGAGTTGGCGGTGCTTGCGATCGAAACCATGACCTTGTGGTCCAAAGGTGAGAGCTCTACCGACTGACCTACCCGGACACCCGCTGGGTGAGATCAATCCATTTGAGAGACGAACAGGCTCTGATGTTTTAAAGTCATACTGTGTATCATTTATTTTAGAAGTCCTTTTATTGATACCTTTCGTAGCTCCGTTGCTACAGTTAGGAAAAAATAATTGGTTGATATCTGCCTATCGCCCTTCCTGCCTTCCCAAATATTGGAATTAGTATCGGCCTTGAAAAATCCATATTGGGCGACCACTAATCCCAGTATTATATTCTTCTCAATAATGCTTGAAGAATTGGCTCATCATCTAGCTAGCAAAACCTTTTTCATTGAAAACGTTCTCTTCACCAATCACCACCATACCACTCTGTACTACACAGTGAATACGACAGAATATATTGATTACTTTGGGTTTTTGTGGCAGTACTACGACAGTCAGCAGATAAATAAACTTATATATGCTGAACCTCAAATCACTTGCTATGATGTAGGAACCTACGATGTAGCTACTGTACGACAACACCAGTTTATTTATGCTGATGTTTCACAGATGATGTGCATGCCTGTGTGTTATAGCATACAGTACATGCCTCAGTACCTGTGCATACTGCAGAGGATCTCAAAGTGGGTTCTGGGCACTCCCAGGGGTCCTTGCCCCTCAAGGACCCCCCGTATATAGGCTTTTGCCTCTCTCTCTGCCTTTCCAACTAGCAGTTAACCTGTCCTGATTGTCTGCGTAGGAAACTGGAGAAGCAGAAGGAGAAGAAGAGGAAAGAGGAACAGAAGAGGAAGATTGCCAGTTTATCGTTTAACCCTGACGAGGATGAAGATAAAGAGGAGGAAGAGGAGGAGGAGGAGGAGGAAGAAGAGGAAGAGGAGGAGGAAGAGGATTATTGTAAGTGTACATGTAGCTGATGTGGCACTGACTAGGGCTATGCAATTAAATGAACATTTATGGAAACACGTTTAGAACCAATAACTGACTTACTGCTCATGTAGGTTAATGGAATAATCGAGAAGCAAGTTTTTTCCCCTCTTATATATCAATCAATCAACAAGAAATTCGAAGAGATTTTTTATGATCGATTAAATTGATTAACCACCTAACTCTGTATTATACTTCATTGTGCAATGGTGGTGTACAAAAGAAACTTGACCTGGTAATTGGTCAAAGAGTCATGTTTACGCTTCTCTTGTTCTGCTGTCTTAGTCTGAGGTGTGTCTGTGTAATGCATGCATGAGTGCATGTGCATGTGATAAAGAGCAATAATTGTGTATTATATCGTTGTTGTCGGGAAGAAATCTCCATATTTTCCTGTCGGTGCCCTCTTGTTCCTTATACAAGACTGTCTCAATAGCTGATCTACAAACTCATGCCACGTTGTGAGCTTGTAGATCGGCTACTTTTGAAACATTTTGAAAGTGGAAGTAGTTAGTTATGTCTATGGGTTTTATAAATATTGAAACAATGAAAAGTATTAACAAAAGCTTGTTGTGACTAAATAACTACATTGTATCCATTGGAACACAGGTTCCTTTTTACATATTCTGAAAAGAAACGGTTTTGGACACACAAGGTTTCCACCCGACAGCGATGATATGTAACGCACATACATGCTAGGACATCTCCCTGTAGCCTGGCATTGGCCAGACTAATAACGTGGATTCACTCACACGTTCCTCCCCGGTATCAGTCTGGACTTCGGCCCATAGGGAGCGAGTATGAGAAATCAGAAAATAATTTTGATGCTTTTCACTGTTGCACGGACAGCAGTTGAAACGCAGTCACTGATTGGCCCGATCAATTTCTGATTTCTCATACACGCTCCCTATGGGCCGAAGTCCAGACTGATACCGGGGAGGAACGTGCCAGGCTAATCTCCCTGCACCACAAGCCTTTGAATAGACGCCTTGTTGATAATCTGCATGGGACACGTCTTGGTTTCTGTCTGTGCCCATTGTGGGTGACATGTTTTAACACTGCCTTCCAGTTCTACCAATGAAGAAGAAGAAGTTGGGAAAGAACCCAGATGTTGACACCAGCTTTCTGCCAGACCGAGACAGAGAGGTGAGGGTGATATTAGAATTTTGTCCAACATAACTTGGCATGTATTTTCTAACGTCGTTTGTTCTGCAACATCAGTGTTGATCATCAGTTGGAGAAGTGTAAATGTAGATGAGGATATTTAATTTGGTCTCCTCTATGACACCCAAGCAACCATGCTGTACCGCTTAAAGCTACAAGGTCAACTTGAGTTTCAGAATTGAAAACTAGCTTTGACTTGTGATAAAAAATGACAAGTGGGAACAACCGAGTACTAATGCACTGGGGCAGTTATCTTTTTCTTGACACGTACAGACATTGTCATTGGTCACTGATTGGACCCAGTATAGCATGGCATGCCAGTATGCATAGTCTTAATGTTAATATAGATGTTCAGTGGTATAATTGAGGCATTTTTGTGTGTTGTAGGAGGAGGAGAACCGTTTGCGAGAGGAGCTCAGGCAGGAGTGGGAGGGCAAGCAGGAGAAGATCAAGAGTGAGTACCACGATGGCATGCGCAGCCACATTCACATACATAAATCAAGCCGTAGATTTACTGTTATACATGAGTAGGACTAACCTGACTCTGCCAGATGGAAGAAGCTTGCGTCACATTTGTTTCACAGGCTACTTCCATCTGGGACCTCGGTAGCACAAACGATGAAGAGGCTGTCCCTTTTTTTTTTCAAGCTGCTTGGCAGGTGATTTGATGATCCCGCCCCTAGCAGCCAGGCTGTATTGTGAAGTCAATACCGCCCCCATCTGGCGGAGTCAGGTTAAGAGTAGGACAACCATAACCCCAATCTTAAAACAGAAAGTGTCCCTGAGCAAGACACTTAGGCCCTGTTCAGACTGGCAGCCCAAACCTGATTTATGACCCACATGCACTTATATTAACAAGACAATTATGATGATGTGGTTGTGGTGACCTGTGTTTACTCTCAGGTGAGGAGATTGAGATCACGTTCAGCTACTGGGATGGATCTGGTCACCGTAAAACTGTCAAGGTAAGACCTGTAGGGTGAGAAATTAGCACACTTGTACTGTGTATGTGATGTGCAGAATCATGTAAAACATTGCAGCAAAGCAATTATTTCCAATTATATCAAAAAATGTAAAATTGTATATAAAATGTTTAGCAGTGCATTTATGACATGACGGCTGTAAGCTTCCAAGCAGTTTACATGGACGTGCGCAGTCTAGACAAATTGGTTGACTGGCAAAGAATAATCCTTTATTCAGAGATCAATAGAACAACTTCAATGGAGCAACATTGAAGCTCTAAAAAAGGTTCCCATCTGTTGGCAGAAATTAAACGAAACACTTTCTCTCTCTACCTTTACCACCTGGTTAAGATCATAGTACTGTCTTAATTTCCCTTATGTAAATAATTCATACACTGGATTTTGTTAGTAACAAGGAAGGGAGAGCCCACACCACAGTCAAGGTCAAAAACTGTTTCATTTAATGTGCAATGTTCAATTATAGTTATATATAATTGTAGAGTGTGTAGATATATGTATCTATATCTATATGCATGTATATAGTCCACTGATTAATTCCTTTAGTGCCTGAAGAGAAAGGAAAGCGTAAGAGCACAGTCACACATTTGCGTAATTTATGTACATAAACTTGCACTTTCGGTGCACATTTGTAATGTATTTTAGTATGACTGAGTAGGCCTACTACTTGTGCTGTTAATAATCTTGTTAATATATAATTCATCATCACATTTATAGTACCTAATGAGATGGGTAAAATGTACTATTTGTAATCATTTTTAGATTGAAATACATTCTGTTAAAAAATATATATATATATTCTTTTTTTTTTAATTCTTTTTTTTACCCAAAATAATTTCCTTCCCCACCGTCGGTGTCTCGCGACCCCACTTGGGGTTGCGGGACACTGACGGGGGTTCCCCAACCCCTGCATTAAAAGATTATAATCAACACGTGATTACTGTTTAATATTTGCCCTGCGTGTAATGTATTCAAGTGGGCCACACTGGCCTTACTCTAACCACAGACTAACCCTGGACAGATGGAGGAATCTGAAATGCAAATAAACAGTTTCAACAACCAAACGGTTACAATCTGCATTTAGTTTCCACAGTAAAATCCTGAGTGTTAAACGGATGTAATCAACTACGATATTGTACAAATGTAACCAAATGTACGCTCTGAGGGTTAAATTAACATTGAGAATGTTGCTATTTTTCCTCTCTTATTCCTACAGATGAGGAAGGGAAACACCATCCAGAACTTCCTACAGAGGGCTCTGGAGGTCCTCCGGAAGGACTTCAGTGAGCTCAGGTGAGTTGTATATGGGCATACAGAATATTATTTTTGTAGATGACAGACAAGATATAGGCAGTTTTTGTGACTTTGTCATTGTAATGATTTTAGAAAACCCCCAAATGAAACCTTTAATCTAACCTCACATGTATGCCCTCCAGCAGTGATTCCCAACCTTTTTTTCTTTGAGCCCCCCTTCTTACATCTGACAGCTGAAACCCCCTATATGCTTGTACACACGCAAGCATGCATTCACATACTCACACACACTTGTGTTTTTGAGACATGTTAAGCACTTAATGAATAGCAAAAATTGCTATCGCGACACGTGAGCTTTTACTGTAGATCTGATATGTTCAAATTTTTTGAAACTTTTAAAAACAATATTATTATTATTAGGAGTCCCAAGTGGGCACGAACCCCAGGTTTGAAACACTGCTCTACCGAATCCTATCATATATTCATGCAGCCAGACAGGTTTTAATGCCGCAAAGGCCTGTGCTGACTGAATCACTGCCAAAGTTGACAATTACATTTTAAGGCTTCCTTTTTGCCCTCATTCCGTAGGGCCGCTGGAGTAGAGCAGCTCATGTACATCAAAGAGGACTTGATCATTCCACATGTAAGTCCCAGACACGCACACTAAAACAACACACTGTCTGAGAGACAGCCTGAACCTCACACAGGTTGTATAGAACTGAATTACGTACTGAAGTGAAACTAGAGGACTTTTGGCAGGGACACTGACAAAATAAATAAATCTGTCTCGCTTCATTTCTTTCAGCATCACAGCTTCTACGACTTCATCGTAACAAAAGCCAGGGGCAAATCAGGTAAGTTCACAACCAGAGCATAACAATTATTTATATATTCAATTAATTTGTAGATTTTTTCCCCCCAGTTATTCTGTTAATCTAGGGCTATTAATTTACGTAGAATATTAAATTACAAAAAGTAAAATAAGGTAAATAAAGTAAACAGACATCTTGAAATTGATTGATATGTTTACGTGACAGTCAGACAAACGTTCTGGTGGCATTTTAAATGCCACCAGCTTTCTGCCAGACACTTATGATAAATCACTTTAACCAAGTCAAATACTAAAACTTTATTTGATTAATTCTCTCTCAATCGAATAATCGATTTACAAATATGATAATCAATAAAATAAATAAGTGTTATATTTATTGTAGGCCCCCTGGTGGAATATTTAGGATATTATTTGTATATTTCACTTAACATGTGAAAACATCATTTTGATGAATAGAGTTGTGGTATTGTTGATGTTGCATACTACATCCCTGTTTTCTGCAGGTCCTCTCTTCAGCTTTGACGTCCATGATGACATTCGACTGGTCAATGATGCCACTGTGGAGAAAGATGAGGTGAGGTTGATCAGATGATTTTATTTTAATAATTACAGTAATAATCAGATTTGAATACTTTCAAAATGTATAATTCACCGTGGCCAAGTGTTACGGCCTCTCTAAACAACTTAAATTCTCAACTACTAGAGATCAAAACATTTGAAAGGACACAAAAAAGGGTTTTATTTTAAAACCTGACTATCCACTGAGTAATTTACATCCACAACGTGTGCATCACAGTGAGAAAAATAACCCAAAAGTTATTGAATACACCATTAAACAAATATCACCCCAGAAGCAATCTATATTATAGCTTTTTCTGTGGCTAAAGTGTTTATCTTCATATGCTCCTAGTCTCATGCAGGCAAAGTAGTGCTGAGGAGCTGGTATGAGAAGAACAAACATATCTTCCCTGCTAGTCGCTGGGAGCCATATGACCCCGAGAAGAAATGGGACAAATACACGGTGAGACGAGCTATACACATTTCATTTTATACCCTCTCATTAGGCAAAGTAGGCAGCAATCCTACCTAGGTCATCAAATTGCTCAAGGTCGGCACTGATACATGTCACAAATACCTGTGCAACAACAGGTTCTACTTTACAACCAAATACGTGACTGACTCAAAAAAATAAAAAACTCGAAGAGGTAGGGGGAAGCCAGATTGTTCAGTGCCTTGTAGGTGGTGAGTAGTATTTTGGGCAGCTGAGTTCAGGACATATTGAAGTTTATTGAGGACTTTGGAGGTGGTGCCATGGAGGATACTGTTTCAATAGTCGAGCCGGGATGTGATGAAAGCATGTATGAGTGTTTCAGCTGCAGACAATGACAGAGAGGGCCGGAGACGGGCAATGTTCTTCAGGTGGAAGAAGGCAGTTTTGTTAACCTGGTTTACATGGGGGAGGAATGAAAGGGTGGGGTCGAGAATGATGCCCAGGTTGTGGACATGGGTGGAGTGTGTGACGGTGGAGCCATCAATATTGAGTGAAAAGTCTTGGGTAGAGCGGGTGAGGGAGTTTGGGCCGATGATAATGATTTCCGATTTATTGCAGTTGAGTTTGAATTATATGTCTTTACTTCTGTGAGGCAGGCAGTGTGAGGCAGGCAGTGAGGGTGGAGTGAGGCTGGGTGGTTATAATGATGATTTAGTCAAAACATCAGGTAAACTCAAGGTGAGAGGACAGCACAGTTTTAAACAAATGGAAAGATGTTATTGACCGAATATGAACAGGTAGACTGTTCCAGTCAGAGGGAGCTTTAAACCTAAAGGATTTTTTGCCAACTGATTTAGATACATTTGGAACTTCAAAAAACATCTGTGCACAAAATAATAAGCTTCATCACCAGAAATCAACCTGTCAGGTGGTAAGATACCCACCTCTTGAACAGGGGTAATGGTGATTTTTCTTTTTACTCCCGGAACGCTATTTTAATGGCGTCACACGCACACATTTTATTTTACTTACTTAATGTGTGATAAATTTTACTTGTGTATAAACTTGGTGTATAAATAGTAGGAAACATGTTTGTATAGGAAATTACTAGTTTTAGTCTTTGTAAATCTTCTTGTACATTTTTTACTTACAATGTCTTAATTCTATCCTGTGTCCTGTTATGAGCGCTAATTTCACCAGAGAACCCTTTAACATTTATAATACCCAACACACACAATACCGGATTCACAGTGAATTCATTATATTGTTAATACATATTACAACAGTAGACAAGAAATCATGTACCATTTCACATTCATACAGCATGCGGAGTAGCGTTCCTCTTTCTTTGTCGCATCTCCAGCAACTACCTTCCTCTCTAAGCCCTAGTCTTGCCATTTTTGAAGGAGTCCAATAACTTCTATTCATGATTTTAAAGGAGATTAGGCGAGCCTGCATGTCCCAAGCTACAGAGTACCAGGATTGTACCACATCCGTCCATACTTCCCTATCAATAATTAGTCCCAAATCGTTTTCCCATGACAGCTTAATACCCTCATAGTTCGGCGGTTGGTGGTCTCTAAACATATTATAAAACCTGGTTGAACTCCCTTAAAGCATTCCATCTAACCGCCATATTTCCTGAATACAAGTGACTGAGGCCAGGGGTTTCTTTATATAAGCTGTCGTGACTCCTAATTTGTATGAACTTTCAAAAATCCCTCCTGGGTATCCCTCCTGGGTACTATATTTCAACATTAGCTGATCAAAGGACAGAAGATTCTTCCCATGTCCGCTGTTAACACATTGGGTGCCAGCATTTTTTCATAACAACTTACGTTGGGTGCCAGCATTCTCCCCATTGACTGCGCTTTGCTGTTTAAGGCTCTAGACTCCACGAGGAGCAAATCCATGTAAAAAAAAACATCCATTCATGTTGCGCGATGACCCTGGCTACAGCCTGGAACGATAACATTTCACTCGCGAGTTACAATGGGGGGGATCGCGCATCGCGCATGACCGGTTTTCCCCACCGGAAACAGATTCGGAGATATAGGTGTTTTAAAGAAGGAAATAGACAGGAAGTGGATGGGAGCCATGTTTTTGTTTCCGGTGATCTATCTGGCCTATCCTTCTCAAGATCACAATGGGTACTCCCAGAGCTGCTCTAGCCCCGCCCGTGTGGAGAAAAACGAAAAAAACAAAAAGACATATTTCACGGTCTGGACCGTGTTCGGCACCAATGCGCTACTCTGTGAAAACACGGTCCAGACCGTGTTTGGCACCCGATGTGTTAAGATGAATCCTGCACTCACCCACTTTGTAAATCTTCTCAAGGAATGCCTTGAATTATAGGAGCTGAAATAAAAAAGTTTGCTTTGAGCGGTCTTCTTCGACGGTGGAGGCATTCTTGTTGCGTGCAGATAGGATACCGGCAGCAGCAGTACTGTAGCCAAAATGCTGTGTTGCTTATATACCATGTATGTGAGGAGTGAGGACTCACCTGTAAACCTGTTATGCAAAGTAACCATTTGGGTACTTGGCTCATGAATCGAAGTGAATGCGTTCTAGCGTGCACTAGGGGTGTGCCGATACACTAATTTCACGAAACGATACGATATTGGGCTCACAACTTCGATACGATTTCGATACGATACGCACTTTTTTATTATGAAAATATATGGGGGAGAAAAAAAGCTAACAAATAATTCTGTTTCAAAACGTTTTTTTTTTTCCAAAACGATACATATCGTCACGAAAACGTATTGCGATATATCGCGGGACGATATATCGGCACACCCCTAGCGTGCACGCATGTGTGTGCGCGTGATCCTGCCAAAAAACTGCTGGAACACTGTGGTGTCGTGTGAAGCGACCAGTGCACCCCTGCTCTTGAATCATGAGTACGGTGCGACTTAGATCCGTAGATTTATTTTTTATTTTTGAGAAGATGTCCACGATAGATTGATGCCAGACAAAGTTTGATGCCAGGCAAAGTTTGGCACGACAGTGTGTATACACAGTATTGTGCCAGATACTGGAAGTCCTTTACAGCATTATTACAAAACATTTAAAGTTTTAAACATTTAAACATTTTCACTCCGCTTATGTTTGAGAGGTAAAAATTGGTACTGAACCATAACGGGACAAATTAGTTTGGAATGTTGTACACCATCAGAATAAGTATAGTACTCAATCATTTATGATTCATACGCCTACATGATTTAGGCCTCCTGCCTAAAGCTTTGATTGTTCTGGGAAGAAAAAAGTATTGTGTTCATTCACTTGAATTCCAATACTGCCAGCTTTTCCTGCAGGGACATGCTCCTAAATGGTTGAGTTTCATTAATGGCTTTATTTGGGAAAGTTCTGTAAATCTCTCACTATCCTATGGCAGATCATGTTTTAACATATAACTTGCATACATACAGGGCTCCTACACAAGTATGGAATTTGAGTAACTTCCAGGTCTGGATAAGTATGGCAAAAAGAAAAGAAATCATTGTCCCAATTCAGTTTTCTAAATCATAAAATTCGGAATTTCGAAGAATAAATTGATCATAAGCAAAGGTTTTTCATGGCGTTTGGAGCAGGCAGACAAAATGTTTACCACTCTAACACTGAGCTTGATGTCGTTCAAAGAAAGGTGGAAAGTATGTTGCATATGGACATCACTTTTTATTGTTGTGTAGGGGTTGAAAATATACAGTTACTGAATAACATTGCACTGCCTTAGCATTGGCTGGGTTTGGTGCCACTTTCAACCTGACGGCGAATGTTTTTCAAAAATAAAAATATTCACAAATGGCAAATATAACCAATCGAGATTGGTTATTTTATCTATGTGACTCCGGTGTACGATGAAGTTTTAATTAATTAATTAATTGGTTAAATGATTTGTATAAGCTACAGTACCTAGTAACATTTTCATTTTAAGACCGTTTACAGTATATGCTTAGTTGAGCGGCGTCCTAGGCCCCCGGTTCATGACCTGCCCCCGGTCTATGTGTTGAGTCCCTGTGCAAGACACTGCTCTCTGGGCACCCACTGCTCCTAATAGTTAGGATGGGTAAATGTAGAGGACACATGCTCTCATGAGCAATTGTACAGTGACTAAAATATCTTTGCCAAAAATAGCCGATCTGTAGATTGCCTACTTTCGACGAATGTTTGCCCCAGAGTAGGGACGCTAGGGTTCATGTGGTTTATACACATCTAGATTTTTGTACACGGATGTCAAATATGGTCTGTAAAATAAACCGAAAAGTCTGGAGAATTTATGGAATTTTTAGATGGAAAATGTGTTGGTGTCCTGTAGATATAACTTTTTTTTTTAGCTTTTGTTATTTATTGGTTTGATTGATGAGGTCGATACGGGATCATCATCTTAAGAACTGCACGGTCTGTTACAGATAACTGACACCTGCTTGCATTCTGGCACACTTGCACATGGACTACTCAGATGTACATTGCAGAACTTTGACAGAAGCCTGTTAAGGATAACTGTTGAAAGATTGTACTTAAGTTTTATTCACTCATAAACTATTGATAGATAATACATTATTGATCCATTCCAGATACTGTCTGTTGGTGGACTGTATATACATAATATAAATATTTATAAATTCACTGTTAATAGACACATAATAGACAACCATTCTCATATTCGTTGTTGTCTGTAATATCTACCCGTTTACTCATTGTTGATGGACTATACATACAGTATATTCATTCATATATTCACTAGCAATATATATATAGTGATAGATGTACAGTATATATAAATGTATATTCATTGTACATTTATATTTATTGATAGAATGTATATGCTGTATGTTCATTCATTCATATTTTTATTCTTATCTATGTGGGTTTGTTTTTTGGCTCTTACTCTGTAGCTCTGTAGGGGATGAATAAAGGTTTAAGACAATTGGGCATTTGGGCATAATGTATCTTATCTTATGAACACAGATGTTAGATACTGCCTCAGAACTTAACTATTTCTGTTTTGTTTGCTTGTCATTTCAGATCCGGTGAAACTTCAGGCGTCTCCATCCCCTGCCAATAGTTGTGCAACCCTTTTCTTTGTTTTGTTTCATTACTGCATTGGAAGAGATTCCTTTCAGTTTTAATCAGCTTTGGACATAACACATTTACCCGAGTTATCAGTTTCTGATGCATCGTGAAAACCAAACAACGCTCTATGTATATAGCTACAATATCTGTTGAATAAAAATGGCTGTATTGCCTTTGGAAGAAAAAAAATCTTGTCCTTTGTCTCAGCAACCAAAAGTCAAATCTTGGATGCTTTCCACTGGCTGAATGAATGTAGCCTGTGGTATATGTGTATGTGTGTTGAATGTAAATATGGTTAACCTGGCTCTGTGCTGTCTTGAAACAAGTTCGTCTTATGCCTCCTGCTCTCTGACGACAATCCGCCAGGCAGGGATGGTATGGGACGGGGGGGGGCGGTGTAACTGTCAAAACATGCAGGTTTGTAGCGTAGGCCACCACCCGTAGCCTGAAGACACCACTCCCCTCATCATCTTCATCTCCTCCCCTCGCTCATTCCTGACACTCATTCTCACACAGCTCTCCAAGCTTTTTGAGACTAAGATTACTTTGAATGTATCGTCGCAGAGAGGACTGTGTTTACCTTCTTCGCATGGATCAAAGCAACAGCCTTCAACCACTTGGAGCAGATCGTGTTTCTGTGTGTGTCTGTATGTGTTGGTGAGAGAGAGAGAGAGGGTGAACTTCAGGTCCAGAGCTGTTTGGAGTAAAATGTCATGGTGGCTGTGACAGGATGTGGAGGGAAGCGCTTCTTTGTTATCAGCTCCTGACAATTGGTGTTACCCTCTGGGCCCAGGAGGATGTCAGTGGGACCACTGGCATCAGTCCTCAGGACTGCAGTTTGGAATGTGTCCGAAAGGTAAGCTCAAAGGCTCAGGTTGCACCTTTTCATTTGTACAGTACAGTACAGTAATTAACTTATTAACTCACAACTGAGCTTCAACTAGTAGTTGAGCCTCTGCTGCTGCTTTTGTCGACATCAGTTGTGGGTGGATGTAAAATGAATGCATGGTCACGGCATTGTGTTTGCAGATCCTTCTCAATACACCTATTCCAAATGTGTAAACGTTCGGTGTCAGGACTTTGCAGGCACAATCAACCATATGTTTCTGTTTCGTGTGCAGTTGGTTTAACGGAAAATAGTTTCTGCTTGGAAAACATTTACCGGTACTGTTATTTCCGACTGAAAGACAAGCAGACAGTGGTGACGATGTACAACTGTAATCACATGCCCTGCTACTTTCTTAGCTGTACGTTTAAGGGATATTAGGGCATGACTCTTGGTGAAGATATGCTCTCTACTGAGCGCACGTTTCTATTTGATAGTAAAACAACATGAGTCCAGTCCACAAATTCAGTTCCCTCAGACCTTGTTCTTCAGGCTTTGAATTGGCATCCAATCACAATTTAGAGCCTAGATTCTACACGGTGGCAAAGATAATCCCCTTTTGAAACAGTGATTCTTGTCCATCGTCCCAGTCTTTTTGTGTGTATACTTGATTTGCAACACTCTGGTGTCCAATTGTCCGTATTAAGTTTGAATTCAATGTTGTAGTAAAGCTGATGTTTCTGATTGTATTCAGTGTTGTTCCATTTTCATTTTCCCTAAAGACAGGTCAGGTCGATTACACAACATAATTACATACTTTCTTTTTGCAAATTAATGTGTATATTTAAACTGCATACAATTCTTTCAACATAAGAATAGTTAGTTCAACTTAGTTGTATAATCTAATGTACAGTGAGCATGTATATTATTCTCATATGAATGGTCATTACCTGACCTGACACTTTAACAACCCGTTCTTCTCTATCTTTTTCTCTATCTCTTTACTCACAACTGTCTCATTCCCTTGTATTTCACTGCCTCAGGCAAACTCAGTTTGTCTCTCATTTACTTTCTCCAGTTGCTAGCCTGGTTTATGGCCTCATAAGTTCATTGCTAAATACCTGCAAGATAGGTTGATGAAAGAAATGTGTGCACCTTGCATCACTGGTTGGTGTAACATTAGCATATCTTCAATCGACCATGGTGTCATATAGATCAAGTGATGAATCATTATTGAATATGACTCAAACTTCATATTTATAACCTGAGTCATCATTTCAGTGCAGTAATTATACAAGTACTCATTATTATTGGCTCTGACTTGACCAGGAACGTGCACATACAGGAGCCAACCAATGCCTGACCATTAGGCCGATTGTCTTCATAGGAAAAAGTGCCCATTTTATGCCTGCATCATTTCTCTCATTGATTTTCACTGCTGTTATTCAAAATAAAGGCTAACCTACATGTAGGTAATTTTGGTGGTGGTGGGATCTCACATTTCTCCTCTCATAAGTCTAGTTTTAGGACATGCCTACAGTACCACATCTATCCCATGCACATCATGCCTGATAGTGTGATGTTGCTAGGCTCAACTGATTCTTATCTATTATTTTATTGGTTTGTTATCTCTGTCTTTTATCAGTCTAGTCTTTATTTGTATGGCACATTGCATACAAACGGGAAATTGCTTCAAATGAAATGCATGCACAAATACAGTACGGTATTCGCTCGGTTGCTCTAAAAAGCACTTTGGGAAATTGGGATGAACTTATTTTATTATTTGAATTGATTTATTGATTTGCACAACAGGAATCATGTACATATACTGTACATAGTATACTACTTCTTTCCTATGAAAGATGACTATTGTTGTGCCGGTGAGGTAAGAAACCCCTTTATCAAGTAAAATTTGTCTGTGTTTGATCATGACTGTTGACTGGAGATATTTGAGCCTGACATTGACTTTTCCCCATGATTCTGTAAAGGGAGAAAACATTTATATGACAGCTGCTCTTCCCCATAAAAATGGAGGACCACACATTATTCCTCTGTATGGAAGAGGATTTATTAAAGCTGACAAATAAGTTATTGTGGCTGACGTTGTCCTCACTCTTAAATAGGAACAGATCATTTTTATGTTAATTCCTCCATGGTCCCTAGGAAGACAGGAATTTCCAAACTCACTCTGACAATACTGTCAAAGCAGCTAGAGTTGTTGGACCACTGATGGAAGACTTTTGGGATATGTCTGCTCTGTTCTCATGCCCAGTTTCTTATGTAGTGGGTTTGAGTCTGTAAAATGCAACTTTGTGCAGGCCAGTCATAGTATTCAGAAATGTTACCCAACATCAAGAAATGTTGGGTAACATTAGGCTATTGATTTCAGGTCTCGGACTAAGCAGGAATGTGTATATTATACATTTTAGGCTAGGTGAAATTAAAATACCCCCCAAAAAATATGTTGCATAAACGATATTTGTACTTAGGACCAAGTTTAAGTGTAGCCTGTTCATAATAAACATCTGACATTTGTACTTTTGTGGTTTAAGCGCAGTGAAATAAAAATTCAAAAGTAGTGTTTCATTTTGGTGTAGCGAAATTAAAATACCAAAGAAGTGTTTCATTTGGTGTAGTGAAATAAAAATACCAAAGAAGTGTTTAAGTATGTATTTCTCATGAGTGACACCAGTGACTGGGGGACATTTTACTCAGCCGCGAAAAGATTACGATGCTCGCATCACAGACGGACACACGGACAGGGTGCAGAACATAGTCTCGGCCTTTTGGCCTGGCGGAGACAAAACATGAGAACGAGTGACAAAGCTCCATCTCCATGGTAGCCATATCTTGGTCAATCGCTCGCACCCATCGAGGCAGAAGGTGGCAGGAAGGTGTACATGTAGAGTAAAGTGCTAGAGGGTGAGATGGAGTCTTCAGATTACAGCGGGAAATTGGGAGTGAGTCTCCAGTTCTGACTGCAATGAGGAGTTTGTTCCACAGTTTGGGAGTCAGGAGGAGGGAGAAGAGTCACGGACGTGTGGAGCGTTGTCCTGGGTCTTTTAGAGAAGTTTCAGACAGCTTTCCTATGTTAGCTGATCTGAGTGAGCGGGAGGGGTTGTGGAGTTGGATCAGGCTTTGGTTGCCTTGTAGGCCAACATCATTGTTTTGTAGGCTGTGCAGACAGCAAGTGGTATGCGTTATTAAAGACCTAGTCTCGCGTTACCAGACTATTGCCTCCCACAATTTTCAAATGTTTCCGGCATACAGTCTGGGACTCGGAAGCTCTGATCATGATTAGAATATAAACCGGATGTGGAGCCTCCTCTCCATTTCCGTTTGGTCTTTACAGTCGCGCAAATTTATCCTAATATAAATACAAATCATCTAAGTATACATAGCTTGCTGCTTAGCAGAAATGGAAATTAAAAAGTAAAGTGTAAAGATATTTTAAAAGATATTTTCGTGAACGGAAGTGCCGGTTTCCTCTCTCGGATTTTGGGAGTTGTAGTTCCAGACTCTATATAGCATTCAGAGATTGTGGAATAGTTGTCTGACTACGCGAGACTACAGGCTACCCATGACCACCCGTTTCACAGTTTCCTCTTACACAAAAAATATAGCTTCTAATAGGCAGATTGCTGTGCAACTTGCTGAGTGCATCCATGCCATCTGGAGGATGACCCATACTGATTTTATTGACCCAATTATCATTCCCCTAGCACTACCCTCAGGCCAAAATGACAATTTAGCACACAATTTCCATAATTCTGTCATTTTGCATTTGTGGGGCTCTAAAGGATGGCCATGTTAGTTGGTTCAAACCACCTTGGTCCTGTTGTGTGTAATCATCAGCAGAGCACCACTAGCTTGTCTTTTTAGTCTTGTTTTTACAAATTCTGTGGCCAAGTGAAGGCTACAAATAGGTGTGTTGTTTTAATATATATATATATATATATATATATATATATATATATATATATATATATATAGTCTTTATTTTTGTCTTTCTTTATTTTTCTTGTCAATCATCACGGTGAATGAACTTGAACATGTTCCTATTTAAATAAATCATCCCATTGAGATTGAAATTCGGATTCCTTTTAATCTTCATAGTCTCAGTCTCTCATGGAATCAACTTTATTGTCACATCACAGGTTTACAGGTGTAAAGAAGTGGGTGAAATTCGTTTTTGTTGTTTTCATGAAGATAAAATAAAAAGTGGGTGGGGGGACAGGTAGGGCAAGGATAAAAAGAAATCAAGCCGTAAAAGAGAAACAGGTCAATGTTAGGCAAATCTAAGATATCTACATAGCATAATTCAGCTAGTGCAGTATGTACATGAGTCTATCATTGTCATGAGATACCTAAATGATAAACTAGTGTAAGTGAGCAACATACACTACATGGGCAAAAATCTTATGAAAATATCAGAAAGCAGAAACTGCAAAATCATAAATGAGCCTCTCCCATTGTGTTCCACAGGGAGGGTCTGGATGTGAATACTGCAGAATAAGTAGAGCTGATGTGGAGAGGAGCCTGGGCTTCCGCTCCATTGAAGCGTTTGGAAGTAAGTCTGACATCAGTTCCACTAAACGTTTGCAAATTTCTGCCATCTGCCAGGTACGGATATACAGGACATAGCCCATTTGGTATGACAATTATGACAATCTAGGAAGACAGATATGACACGTAGTGAGCTTGTAGATCAGACTATTCCGTAAGTGACACCATCGTACAATGAAGTATAATTTAGGATTAAACATAATCTACACTCACACCTAAGAGCTTCTTGGGCAGTCCACCTGAACAAACACAATTGGCTGTGTTGGAAGGTGGAAAACCAGACAGGGAGGGTAAACTGTCACGACACTAGACTCCTACTGGTTGGTCACGGCACATGTTCAGCAGGGAGAAGAACTAGGTTGAGCGTATTCCTCTATATGTGTTACACCCTCCCAGTGAAACTCCTCATTGCCAGGTGAAAAGAAGTGGCTGGTGACTTAATGTGTCGGATGAGACACGTGATCATCTATTCTACACCCTCCATATGACTAACTGTAGGGGTTAGCACTTAGCAGTGAGTACTACACAAGTGTGTGGAAAAATGAGAATTTGCGCAATGATGACTAAATTGGCAGAAAAAGGAAAATAAATAGGGAAAAAAAGCAATTTTCTGAGACATTGTGTTTTGTTGTGTTTTAACCTAAAGTAAACAAAGTAAACCATTCAGTCTTGTTACGCTACAATGAACAACCAGTAGGCCTTTGTATGCTTGAATGAATGGCAAGGACATGTTGTCATCTTTTAAAAAAAGTATACAAACGGTTATTAGTGTATACGTAATAGTCCTGAATACGTAATAAGTGTGCCAAATTAAGTTTCTTAATTGTAAGGCTTAAAATGGCAATTAAGATAATTTGACTAGATTGTAATCATTGCAATTTCTCCTCAGGTTGCATTCCATTGCCATGTTTTGAGCTGCTAGGTAAAGAGGACTTGGAGCTTTGTCAGCATTACGTCCAGGCACCAAACGATGTGACAGTTGAGTTTGTGCCCAATCAGGAGCCCAATTCTGATACCGTCATTGTCTCATGGAAGCCAAGTTACTATGGTAAGAACAATGAGGGGACAAAACTTGTCAGTGCACCCGCCACTCTTCTTTCAATTTGTTTATGCATCAGTGAGAAAATTCCAAATTCAGATGTGTAAATTGTATAGAAACCGTTATGACATGAAACTCCAACGGTGTAATACTGTATGTCACTTCTACTTCGCAAAGACAAAGACAGAAATGACAGGATGTCCTTTATGCAGAGGTATTTTCTACAGTGACCTTCCACATAAGCCTTGCGTGGCCAGACAATATCACTGCGTAAATCCGCCGAGGGCTACTTCCACATACTGTAGTGTACATGTGTTTAAAAAGGATGCATGAAAACCTGTTGGTTCCTTTCTTCTTTTTCTTTTTCCTTTATGTTTGATACAGGGATTGCTTTCCTGCGAGGCTTTCAGGTGTCACTTCAGGTCTTAGGAGGGATGCAGAAGGCTTGTCAACTCTTTCTCTTCCAGAGCAACCTGTCCCTCCCAGCATCACATGCCCAAAGGGTAGGAAAGACTGGATGTTTGTTTTCAATTGTCTTTCTTTCTTTCTTTTCTCTCTCTGTCTCTCTTTCTCTCCCTCTCTCCCACCGCATCTCTCTTTCCCTCTCTCTGGTTGTTTTGTGGTGGGACAAAACTCTGCAGGGGAGATCACTTGTTTTTGTGAATAATTTTGATGGATTTAATGCCTTAGGCCGGGGAATAATAAAACATGATCAAAAAAGCACAACTCATTGAAAAACAAATGCAATACAAAGTGTTTCTTATTTTGATTTGATATAACAGTAAGGCCAACATTTCGGCAGCTTTATGCGTTTACGCCGTTCTTTAGTTACTGTACAGTACAATGCAGCATGAGGTACTCTTATATCCAGTTTATTGTTCTTCTTCCCAGAAGAAGCATGAACCCACTCCCAGTCTAGCATGTTTGTAAAACCATAGCAAGGCCGTTATTGCAGTTTTGCTTTGCAGGTGTACATGTCGGACCCTTTCCCCGGTCTGACCCTGGGGGCCCAGTACGCGGCTACTGTCATGGCTCTGCCGGTGCCTGAGAGGTGGGACAGGTTCTACCACAGCAAGATCTTCTCCACCCGCTGTAAGGCCCTTGAGCTCTAGGCCATATGACTCACATGTCAAATTTATATTGTGAGAGCCATGAACACATGTACAGCCACTCACATGCATACTGAACATCCTCACGTTTTATGCCCAAGGCACAGGAAGGGCAAGTCAAAATCTCAAGGCTGTAATATGTGTGCAAAATAGCCTCTGTAACATGTGTTATTACTCTTATCGCCAAAGTTTAACCACTTATGCCCTATTTCATACTTTGACAAACGTTTCGCAGATCTACAAGCTCACTAACGTATTGCGTCGCGGCACGTTGTGAGCTTGTAGATATGCTATCAACGTTATTTTGGAAAAAAGAAAAGGTCAAATAAGGTAAAGAATAAATACATTTCAAATTATAAACCTTCGTCTACAATGACATTCTCAAAATAAGGACCCGAGGTAGAAATATGTTTACGGTATAGAATCTGCCTCTGAATTGGGTACACATTAATGTAGTGATATAGTAAATGAAAAGATAATTAATCACTTTTGTATAGTTGTGTATTGAAATAATAATGCGTGGTCGTCACAATATCCCACGGTACACCTGGAATTGTCTCACGGCACACCAGTGTTCCTCAGCACACTATTTGAGAACCACTGCTTTAATTAACCATTGCCATGGAAGTGCCCCTTATGTTTCATGTAGATCAAACCTTTTGGGGGCTATATGCAGTATGAAGTCATCTATAAAACCTGCTTTAGTTCAGTATTGAACATTGTTTTCATACATCTGCAAACATCAATTGTCAAAATGATGACTCTAGACTCTATAGTAATGTGTATTCATTTTCAGCTTGCGCTGAGAAGAATGGCCTTAAGCTGTGCAAAAAAGGTGAGTGAAAACTGCAGATGCTCACATTTCTTAAACAACAGTAAGAGTCCACCGAAATGAAAGGAATTGATTGGAGTGTACTAGTTAGGACCCTAAAGTTAAGTTGGTCATCATATTTTCTGACATGGTTACAGGTAAAGAAGAAGTCTCATGAAGGAATATTTTCTTGTATACTGGAGCTTCCTGATTGACAAGATGCAGAATGCATGACAGAATATAGCTCTAGTGGTGAGAACCAGTGAATTCATGAGAAATCAAAGTGAAGCGTATCTCCAAATATATGTTTGGAAATTGGGATCTGCAGCTCTATGGGTTTCTACGTCTTTCTCTGCTAGCCTGATTGTAGAGTATTTCTGATGGTAGTGATTCTGATAGTAGTTCCTCTGATTGTAGAGTGGTACCCCGAATATGTTGAAGTCCAGCAGAACGGAACGGATGTCATTGTGACTTTTAACCTGGCCCCACAAAACCTGGGCATCAGAAGCTACTTCTCATGGTGTTATGGGAAGGACATGAAGAAGTACATGGACATCATACCAGTGAGTGGTACACATAAAATCACTAATGATATTTACAGGTCCATTTGGTAAAATGTGTACACTCAGAGTTCCAAATTTATAAATGTGTAGTATTGTGTAGCTTTTATGTTAAAACCTGCTCCAATTCTTTTACTTTTCTTTTTGTATGTATTTTTTGTAATGTCTTTGGTGTTACTTTATTGGTATTTTTATGCTGCTCCAGAATTCACTTGACTTATCAAACTAACTTGTCAACCTTAATTTCTCCTTTAGAATTCTAACAGAAACACAACTCACTACAGTTATTACCTGCTTGGCCTCCAGGAAGGAAATAATTACACTTGTGAGGTAAAACAACAAAAGTCAAATATCAAATGCACATTTTAGGAATAAAAATGCCAGATCATCATGTCTCTATTCTCTATCTGTTGACGCTCCAGCGACCACAATTTTATTTAAGTTTCATAGCATACAACGTTTCGACCCCTTCGGGTCTTCATCAGGCTTTTGAGTCCAGCACCTGCACATTTTTATGGAGATGTGTGTGCATACCTTTTTGTTCTAAGTTCTATTCTCTATCTGCCTATAAAGATTTTAAGAGCTCATTAAATAATGTTTTATTAACACTGGCCTACTTAGGAATAATGCAAATTGGGAATGCATGGCCCACCCGGTTATCAGTGGCGTTTCCAGGAATTACATTTTGAGGAGGCGAAATGTGTGTCTCCCCCCACCCCCTCCTTTGGGGGGGGGGGGGGGGTCAAAACATTTAGAGGGTCACTCTACTGAATGTATACGGTGGTGATTGGCTGCCTGCCCTTGAATGGACGAGGAGCCAATGGAGCAACCCACTGCAACCCACTATTGTGGTCGGGGTTGGTGTTTTTTTTCTCTCGTTTTTTTCAGTCAGTGTTTTTCTAGGGGAGGCGAGATCGCACTTTGGGTGGCGGCCACCACCCTTGCCTCTACAGTGAATACGCCACTGCCGGTTATGCGATACCTTTTATACCTGTTGTCGGAGTACCCATGAGTGCCCATATATGGAGATCTCTGTATCTGTCTGTCCCTGTCCATTTTATTCCCATATATGGGCATACCTGGTATGCCCATATATGGGTAAATCGGTTGGATCTGCGGTTCTGGACAACTGGATCTCCATATATGTCTATATATGGGCATATTGTAATGGACAACCGCCTATCCGAACGATTTGACGCCAGGCATGGCACTACCTCCGGTCGCCGGTGACGCGTGTGCAGAGTTTGAAGTCGGTTGGTCTGTCGGTTCTCGAAATACGTGAACTACAGACGGACGTACAGACGGACGTACAGACAGACGACAGAGATTTCGCATGTGCTTATCTATTTTAAGATGCGACGTTTCAGTCTTATGCCAGTAATCATGTGGTAAAAGTACTTTCCACATTCGTAAAACAGGGAATATTGCATTTATTGGCAAATCTTGAATTTGACTAGCCCTCTATATCATGGCAATTACAGAAACATAGCTTTAACAAGTTATTTATGTTAAAACAACACTTTTATCACAGATTGCAGCGGATGAGGTGGATGCTGTGAGGAAAAGATTCAGTGTTCAGGTCGAGCACAGAAAACCAAGTAGGCTACACTCTAGTTTTGAAAATGATCTTCTGAAATCATTAAAGATCTTGTTGCTATTTTAACAAAATTGACATGAGTCATGACCAACTCAGAACATTTTTTACTGAATTCTCACATTTTCCCCTCAGACACAACCTCGCCACTCTCTGCCCGTCCCTCCTCGGTTCTGATCATTTTACTAGGCCTGGCTTTGGTATTCGTGTTAGCAGTCCTACTTGCTGTCTTCAGCAGAAGGAGGACAAAGCACTGGATGAAGACAACAGATATACAGCCTGGTATTTATATTATTAACCAGTTTACCTATATTCATCTGAACTGTATGCAATGATGACAAAAGTTCTGGAGGGACAGCGAGTGCAGCTCCTTCTGGAGTTCTGCCCTCTATCCATCTTCTTTCCATTACCTACAGTAGTAAAATTGGTGAAGGTGTGAAATTCAACCTCTATTTATGTTATCCTTCCAGACATTATTGAGCAGCATCAAGACAGGACCACTCATGAAGTGGTGACATCACTACCAAGCAGCAGGCTGACCCCCCCTAGTCTTCTGATTTGCTACAGCAGCCGTGACGGCCCCGCCCACGTTAGAGCTGTGATGCAGTTGGGGGCTTTCTTGCAACAACATATGGCCACAAAGGTATACTGGGAGTAAATTCACCAAAAGCCAATTCTGCTTTCCTCTCATTGTATTCCCTCTCTGTATTCTCATGTATCCTCCTCCCACTCGACACACTCATGTGCACTGTATCGTAAGAAACACTTGTCTTGTTTTTTTTTGTGCCAATGCCATTGTTGTAAAAGTTTACAGTTTAACAAACATTCTAATTTAATAAACTAACTAAACATGTTAGTCGTGAATAGCGTAGTCCTGCACACTGTTTGCACTTAGTTATCAGCTCATTAAAGCAATGTTTTGGTCAACTGACCTTCATTAAGCATCTGCTGCCTGATGAAGATCAGTTGACCGAAACGTTGTTTTATTTATATAAGTGAAGACGTGTCGGACTACCCTTCTTTTTACATTGGCTGTTCCTCTCCTATACACATGTCCACTGTCCAGTGAAAATAGGTGTATAGATAGACATATTATTACCGAGTCAATGTCAAACAAATGTGTGGTTAGTAAATCTTCAACGTTTGAATTTAGTTTGTAAATCAATCTTTTCTCTAGGAACTATTTTCATCCAGACATATGAAATCAATACACACATTAAAATTCATGAAAACAACAATAGCATAACTTAACCATGCGGTTATAAGCAAGTTTCATGTCTCTGAATGTTTTCATTTGGTACAGAAATGAATGAATCCAATGGCTTCCAGGAAAAGCAAACAAACCACGGTGTACTTTAGAAAATGGTCAGCAGCAATGTTAAGTATGAGTTGTAGTCAATGTGCTAAACATGCCAAACCATCGGTATGGCTCTTTAGATTTCAACTATATCTGCCATAAAGTTGTACGATGTAATCCTTGATTGCATTTCTTTTTTCACCTTTTCTTTAACAGGGATCCCAGATGTGCTTATAAAAGCATTATTAGATGAAACTCTTTGTTTTTTTTTCATCAGGTGTGCCTGGATCTATGGGACTCTCTAAGTCTTGCTGAGGAGGGAGCCATGGGCTGGTACTACAGACAGATCCAGGAGAGTGACTTTATCTTGGTCATCTGCTCCCGGAGCCTCAACCACTGGCCTGTGCAACCACACTCACAATCTGAAGGTGGTGATGAGGATGAGGAGGAAGAGGAGGCGTGGTCCAACGCCTCCAGTTCTGCTGCAGCTGTCGCCCTCATAGGAGAGGAGGTGGGCCGCAACAAAGCACGGGGTGAAGACCTGTCCAGGTACATGGCTGCCATTTTCGAATACTCTGAGGAGACAGACATCCCCGCTGAGCTGGGACTAGTGACTCGCTACACACTGACCAGAGACTTGCCCCTGCTCTTCTCCCACCTACACGGAGTGGCTTTGCACAGGCCTGGAGGATACCTGAAGATAGAACACATCTCGGAGGAGGGCTTCACCAGGCTGCCAGCTGGAGCAGCTCTGCAGCAGGCTATTCGAGAGGCTGGGGTGGTGCTGAGTGAGAAAGAGCAGTGTAATGCCTGATTTATACTTTGTTGTGCAAGGGTGTAGATAAACGAGAAAATTAGATGACTCACCTCAAGGAGCTTATCCTTCCAATAAAGGTCATAAATAAAAGCCTGGCTGGATATAATACTATGTATACAGTAGGTCAGGGGATGGCAGGGGCGTTCAGAGATAGTGGTGAACCCCAAAATGTGTTAAATTCCTGGCACTGACAGAGGGTTGATTATCAGCTGTGAGTGCAGCTGAAGGGTGGTTGGCTCATCTGCAGTACCTACACTGCAACTGTAAGTACCCTTGAGCAAATCAGTAAACAACTTATTGCTCCAACAGTGAAGGAAGATGTATTGTTCTGTGTCAGGGTGTGTCTTTTTTCTCTCTTGTCTCTTGTCCAGACAGGCACTCCCCAGGCAGGCACTTTACTGACTGTGACATAAGTTATGTTTTGCTGGCATTTTTGTGTGCATGTCCCCTCCCTGTCATGGCTCTTGAGTTGATTTGTAACTTGTGACAGTATACAATATAGCACAGTATAGTATATTAGATTGCCTGTTGAATTTTGTTGCTCTAACTAACCAGGACTGACGAGTCAATTATGTGATTGATTAATTTATGTGTCTGAGAGTGAATCTCTGTGTTAATGTCCATAAGGGCATAGCAGTGGTGGCCATTTTCTGGTTCCACTCAAAAATAGTCCATGCATTTTTCCCATAGAGATTTCCAAAAAATATTGATATCAATTATTTTAAGCCTAGAATCAAGCCATCCAGGATCCTGGTGAATCATAACCATAAAACATTTTATTCTGTGAAAAAAAACAATTGATTATGTAATTATACGATATATTATATTTAATAAATACCCTTTGTTTTGTCGTTTTCAAAAAAGAAAATTCACAGAATCAAATGCTTTATGGTCATGATTCACCAGGACCCTGGATGGCTTGATTCTTAAAATAATTGATATAAATATTCTTTATCTCTATGGTAAAAATGCATTGGCTTTTTTGCAGTGGAACCAGAAAATGGCCGCCACTGCTATGCTCTATAGACACTGCAAATATCCATAATATGGACATTATGAGGATAGGCTATATATATATATATATATATATATATATATATATATATATATATATATATATATATATATATATATGAATATATATATGAATATATATATGCTATCTATTAATCTCCGACTCATATGTAATTGCAGACCTCATTATCTCACTTGTGATATATTATATAAAATGCAATATTCTAAGAGCTTATTTACTCCATACACATTGAACTACCCTATGAATTCAGGGTAGTTATTATTACTATTTGAGGATGGCCTTGTACAGAATGGCCTTGTCTCTTGTAAGCCCTAAACTGTCTTTCTATATTTTGTTTGTCACAGAATAAAGAAAAAAAAACTACAACATCCCTGGTATTTTGACAATTTCTGCTCTGGTTTACCAAATACAGTAATGGTGCTGAGTGACAGAAGATGCAGGGCTGCCAGGATTGTAGAACAAGCATTTTGTGTAATTGAAAGGTCGAAAGAGAACCCAAAACATTTTTTGAATTTTTTGTTGAGTATTGTGCTCACCACACTAAATACCTACGTGAATAGAAATATGTTAATGAAGTTTAATAACGGGATATGAGGCATAGCATGTGAATCCCCTGTTTTAAAACATCTGTGTCATTTTAGTATTTTAGTGTATTCAAGATATTCAAAAACATATATACAAGCTACAGCACTGCGAGCTTGTACATCTACTATTTTCGAAAGTGTTGCTGGCATAACTATCCTTTTTTTTCTTCTTTTTTTCAAGCACAAATGGGGGGGGGGGGCGGTAGTTGTCGACCAGATACATATGGGGGGTCCTTGGTAACCTCGCATCACCAGACTTTCCACCTTGGAGGAAAGTAGGTCCTTGGCAGGAAAAAGGTTTGAGAACTACGTGATTTAGAAGGCATTTATTGCAGAATCGGCCTCAGGTCTTAAAAGAACACACACTATGTGTAAAGTAAGTAACTAGTACATTTACTCAAGTACTTATAGTACAATTTTGAGGTATTTTTACTTTACTGGAGTATTTCCAATTTTCAATACTATTACTATTTTCTACTCCACTACATCTCAGAGGCAAATATTGTACTTTTACTCCACTACAATTATTTGAAAACTTTAGAGTTACTTTTATTATTACAAAACATACATTAACCACTTCAGCCCTGTTTCGGCCATTTGAAAATAGCCGATCTACAAGCTCACAATGCGTTAACGCATTGTGAGCTTGTAGATCTTTTTGAATCTTTTTGAATTTTTTATGAATTTTATACATTTGAAAACTTGTGAAATGGGACATTCTGCATAATGAGTACTTTTACTTTTGGTACTTTAAGTATATTCTGATGCCAATACTTTTGTACTTTTACTCAAATATTGAATTCCGGGCTTTTACTTGCAACAGAGTATTTCTACATTGCAGTATTGATGCTTTTACATTTCAGCACGTTTTCCACCTCTGCAAAATGTAACACCATACGCATGCTTTTGTGTAGTAGGCAGCAAAATCTGGCAACCCTAGTGTGAACGGTTGACGCGGAGCTGATGCGTTGAAGCTTTCCTCTTTAAATACAACCAGCGTGGATAAAGATGGTGCTGGATCTGGACCTGTTTCGAGCCGATAAGGGCGGCGACCCAGAGGCTGTTCGTGAGATCCAGAGAAAGCGGTTCAAAGACCCTACTCTGGTGGACAAACTTGTCGAAGCAGACAGCGAATGGCGAAAATGTATGTGTTTTTTTTTGTGTGATTTTCCCTTGGATGCTAGCAGCAGCACGCTGGCTAAAAGTGGCTAATGGTAACGTTAGCACAGCTACTGCTGTAGTGCCAACAGTTGAATCAAATGAATGGCCATGAATGACCATTATGGCAACTCTTCAGCTATAGGAGTAATTCCTTACGCTAGCGTTTCGCAAACTGCCACTTATTTGTTTACTTTTGTCCATCTTGTTAACCATTTAGTTAAGTCATCATTGCCATAAGGTAGTTACGTTAGCCGGCTGATGTTTGTGTTGAATGAAGCTATACCGGTGCGTCATCCAACTCTCACCACGCAATCTGATGCAATCCTAGTCTAGAGAGGAGCATGTCCAGTCAGGCAACCTCGCCCTGCGGCTTTACCGGCCGGCGTTGGAACTTTACTCTTATATTTAGCCTTGGATCAAGACTTTTTGACATTTGCATATCTATATCATAGGTAGCTGTAGTATACAACCCTCGTAGACGTATTTATGATTCTGACGTCTTCAATCTACGAGAGTTGTAGGGTTCACGCCCCATGGAGACCTGGACTTTCTGCACTATGCCCCTTAGACACTCCAAACATGTACAAATGTGAAAATAAAGGTGCTTAACCCCAAGCCCCAAATGCTAACTGGCTCTGCGGGGTAGTAGTTTAATGTAATTATCCATATCTTTCAATAAAGAAGTGTTTTAATGACGTCTGTGTCTTAAGTTCCCAATGAGCGGTAGTGACGGGGCGCATCCGGTGGAACCCGGAATTACACTAAATGTAAACAGGAAGTAAACGAGGGTGAAAAAATGGCGTTCGGCCACTGACGGCATTAAAACACTTCTTCATTGAAAGATATCGATTATTACATTAAACTACTACCCCGTAGAGCCAGTTAGCATTTGGGGCTTGGGGTTAAGCTTTTCACATTTGTACATGTTTGGAGTGTCTACGGGGCATAGTGCAGAAAGTCCAGGTCTCCATGGGGCGTGAACCCTACAACTCTCGTAGATTGAAGACGTCAGAATCATAAATACGTCTACGAGGGTTGTATACTACAGCTAGGCACCATATCATATCTGTATACCATATATCTATCATAGACACCATATATCATATCTATATACCATATTATATTTGTATATCATATATCATAGATACCATATCAATATATTCTTATATATCTATATCATAGATACGAAAGTAAAAGTCAGACTATAATTCATCTATGATAGTCTTGATCCAAGGCTAGTCCTATATGAGACTGGATAGTTGTCGAATGCAACGTTGAGTGTTATACATTAAAGTTGTCTTTGTTTCGGTTTGTGTCACATTTTGTCTATCATTTGATGAGTGATGCTGTGTGCTGGCCTGGGCGGCGTCTATACGTCTGTCATCATCTAGAATCAGATCACAAGATGGTCATCTGTCATGTATCAGGGCTAGTCATCATCAAGTGTCGCAGGCTTTGCTGTTTCAGCATCAGCAGCGCACATACAAGCACCAAAAGAAAAGCCAAATACGCTCCAGTCAGTCAATGATTATTTACATAATTGTCCCCAATAGGTCGCTTCACTGCAGACAACCTGAACAAGGCCAAGAATCTCTGCAGCAAGAAGATTGGAGAGAAGATGAAGGTAACTGTGAAGACATATTTAGGACAGTAGCCAGCTGTCATTTTGTTGTTGTTGTTGTTAACTAGTTGTACGAACGCTTGTTTTATTGTTTTATTGGATCTTGTTTAGTCGATACAATTATTTATTTTAGCTCCTGCTCATTTGATTTAGCTATTTTGTCTCATCTGTTTAAGGAAATAGGTAGCTGATATATTGCACTTTTACCTTAGCGCTAGGTATACTCTTGGTTGCTTGTTTTTGCAGAAAATGCACTTAAGACTTCTGGTGATTAGTAGTTTTCGTTCCCTACCTATGTTGAATGCACTTATTGTAAGTCACTTTGGATAAAAGCGTCTGCTAAATGACTGTAATGTAATGTAATGTCATTATGTTTCTACAACTCATTATGCCAGACTGACCTGAGAAAAAATATATAAATTTTGTTTTTGGGGAATGCAGAAGAAGGAGCCTGTTGGAGATGATGAGACTTTACCCGAAGAAGCACAGAATCTGGAGGCTCTTACAGGGGAAACGTTATCGGTATGACAGCGTGTGTGTGTGTTTGTGTACTGTAAGGAGACTGTAACTGAACTTACTTCGGCAGCAGTCACCTGCATGCAAAGATGGCAATTGATCCATTCCAAAGAAACATTGCCATAATTTCAGGCAGTAACGGGTACAACTAAAGACATTCTTTGGTTTCTTTGTCCATCTCGACTGTCGTAACTTTTTTCTTTTATTTCTCCATGTGTCACAGGAGCTGACAGTTACCCAGATTAAGCAGGTGCGTGCGCTGGTAGATGAGGCGGTGCAGAAAACTGACAGCGAAAGGATAAGGCTGGAGGCAGAGCGCTTTGAGTACCAGCGAGAGATCGGTAACCTCCTGCATCCCACTGTACCCATCAGCAACGATGAGGTCAGTTGGCCTGCATTAACACATTATATTTTATTTAACAAATCCTCCTATAATTTGACAAACCTCTGTAGTGGTGCGTGCTGTAGTGGTGAGGCCAAAATTGATTCTGCCCGTGTCTCCTCAGTGGCTGGAGCAATTGATCTGAATTTGCACACAGCCATTGACCAATACCATGTGCACCTAACAGCGAAGCCCGTTTTCCGATTACACAAAATCTCAGCTGTTTATTAGTGTTTTTGTGTTCGCTGGCTCCCGGGTTGCCAGATCATGTGTGCATATCCCCCCACGGGTATGGTCTAGTATATATAATTAATCAAATTGCATTTTGTTTGCATGCCTATTGTTATGGTCCAGTTTTAGGACAGTTACATCCCTGCAGTGCATGCAGTATGCACCTTACACCTGTTTACCCCCAAATGGCTTGGTTTCTCACCAAGTGGCACCCAGTAGTGGTTGGACTTTGTACGTCACACTGCTGTGGCAACCAGACGGGCTTGGTCTATCTCTAATTACACCTTGTTATTTCTTAAAACATTATTACTATTTTTCATCTATATGCGAATCCCTGTCTATTTACGTGTCCCTGCTGTTGCTCTCTCCATCGCTTCCGTTCCATTTAACCTCCCCTATGGCCTGTTTTTGTGATGTCAGGATGCAGACAATGTTGTGGAGCGTACCTGGGGACTGCAGGATCCTCCGCTGCAGAAGAAGTACTCCCATGTCGACCTGGTAGTCATGATCGACGGTTTTGATGGAGAGAAAGGAGCCGTAGTGGCTGGCAGCAGAGGCTACTTCCTGAAGGTAAGGCTTAGGGATGTTAACAATTAATCTATAATTGATTAATTGCTGTTAAGAATTTACCGGATAAAATGTATCGATTTTCCATAGAGCCCTGCAGAGTGAAGGTGTGTGCGTCTGTGTCCAGCTGATGCGCCATGCTCGTTGACGCTCGTTAATGTTATATTATATTAATATACATCAAGGCAATTATGTTTCTGCACTCTTTCGGTTTCTGACAAGAATTTTCCTTTTGGTCCTAAAAAACGCTGCTTATCAATTAATCGATTAATCTATCGATAAGGTTATCAACTATAAATGAATGAATGTATCGATAATTTGCATCCCTAGTAAGGCTTACCGTGCGACGTGTGAATTTATCGATAATTTGCATCCTTAGTAAGGCTTACCGTGCGACTTGTGCTCCCACTGGTAGTGACAAAGCAGGCAGCAGTCATTCATTTCCAATTGTAGATTGTCTAAACCGAGCGATAATGGAGTGGCAAGATGCCTGGCAACAAAGTTCATGCGACTTGGTGATATTTCACATTGAACCACAACTCGCCTGTTAGTGGCGATATATTAACCACTTAAACCCCAGCATCTGGGGCAAACATTCGCTGATAGCAGATCTACAAGCTTACAACGTGTTAACATTATCCCAATTAATTTCTGCTGGACTTCCGCTTCTTTCCATGGCAGTTGTGTGGTATAGATACACGGCATATGCGTTTACTCGTCGGTTAACGTGGATGCTAGGGGTGTGAGGAAAAAATCGGTTCGTACTCGAATCACGATTCTAATGTTGGACGATTCAAAATCGATTCTCATTTTCCAAAAATCGTTTTTCTTAGTTTTCTCTCTTTTCTTTTTACACAAATAACAGTATTTTTGTATAATTACATTTTTGAGAAGTGGCAAGTTCTGAGCTGGCAGATAGCCTAAGCCTACCAATTTTATTCATGTTACAGCAGTTTTCTTATACTTCAATTTATTCTGGTAACTGAGAAGTAACTTGAGTGTCAGACTCAGAAGTTAATAAGTTCTGTACAAGTTGAAATGTGTGCAAATATGAATAAATGAGGCATGTTGTCTTGGATTTACCTTTGTGTGTTTACATTATTATCAGTTGATAAAACCTTTACAATTATAAAAGCTACCTAAATGTACTCAGCTTTCATGCCAGCAGACTGGAGTATATCCTGAAATCCTATGTTTTGAATCGAGAATCGTTTTGAATCAAGAGTCGTTTGTTTTGAAAAAATCTGAACAAATCCGAATCCTGACCCCAAGAATCATAATCGAATCGTGAGATAGCAGACGATTCACAGCCCTAGTGGACGCCAGGGTGAAGTGGCATGCATTCTGCGAGCACACATACACACATGCATATTACGTGCATGCCTTGGACCTGCAGGAATTCCTTCAACTCTCTCCCCCTTGTGTGTGCAGGGCCCCCTGGTTTTCTTGGAGCAGGCTCTGATCAACTACGCCCTCAGGGTCCTTCACAGTAAGAACTACACCCCGCTCTACACGCCCTTCTTCATGAGGAAGGAGGTCATGCAGGAGGTGGCCCAGCTGAGCCAGTTTGATGACGAACTTTACAAGGTACTGGGGGTTTTAATGGATTCCTCCTCCCCTTTTGTGGTGTTAGATTTGTCTGACCAAGTTGCTGTGCTCGATCTGTCTGGAGTTAAATCTGTTACTGTATTCAGAGTAAATTTAGCTTATTATCTAAATAACTTACTAAATGTTAGCATTTGTGGACAAGCAAACAGTACAGTATATTTTATAGTACCCACTAGGGCTGCACGACAAAATGCCTCGGTATTTATGCCAACTATTTCAATATAGAAACGATATTACCGTTCATATTCTATATTTCAAGTGTTGCAACAACGAAAACTAAGCATTCTTCAAAAAACAGAATAGCTATAACAAGTCAGTATCACTCTTAACTTTAAGTATCCTATTATTGGGTTCACACACTTGTTATTTGATATTCTAAGTGTAGCAACAATGAAAACTAAACATTCTTCAAAAAAATAGCAAGTCAAGTTCAGTTCAGTCTTATTTTGAATTTCTTTGACCGAAAGTAAAACGCTTACTCTCCTAGGACATACACTCTTATTTTGAAGGCTGACCATCCGGAAATCACGTGTTTACTCTCGTTTGACTGGCTTGACGAACATGCTAAGTCAAAGTCACGGCAAATCACTGAGTTCAATAAAACGAACGTCAATCCGACAAATGGACAAACAGTCAAGCTTTTCATACGGAAGGCTTTAGGCAGCTTGCCTACATTAAGGACATTTCAGACGACACACACCCATCCCGTGCCAGAGTTGAACTGGCTTTCAATAAGTTGAAAACAACGCGACATGCAGAGAAACGGAGTGTCCCTGTTTCAGTTCCCGCACTCAGCTTCCACCCACACACACATATCGTGCAGCACTAGTACCCACCTGAAAAAAACTCCCACCCCACCTGATCACTTACAAAATAACAGGCTTCCTGCATTAATATACCCATGTAAAGCTAAATGAACTACAGAACGTTGCATACATGCACATGCAGTAACATGCATTAACATGCCCATGCGAATACACAGAATACAAACATGCACATGCACCTTGGAAATTAAATTACACTGTATTCCATAAGATACACAGGACAGTTTATAGAAGACAGTTAGAGAAAACAATTGGAGGCAATTAGAAGCAGGAGCAGGATATTTGAAGATGAGTAAAGATAGATGCTTTAAAGATAATGAGCAAGTAACCAACATACATTGGCATATTATCGTGCTAGGTTTTCAATGTAGTGAGTCCCGGGACTCACTGGTGGTCATTTGAATGAGTCCCATGGAAAGTTTATGGTCCCAATATATAATATAATATAATATGGCTATAATCATGGTTATATTCATGTATGTTGATAATGTATCTGGAAAAAACGAAAAGTAAAAAAAGGAAATCCTGAATCTGAATCATTTTGGGGGGAAAAAGGTTTTCCCAAAATGCTCTCCTTATTTTTTACAAATGAGTACAAAAATAAATGCATCAATAAATAAATAATAATAACAATGACGTTTTTTTTGTTAAGTCTTGGTAAAATAGCATGCGTCCACTGGACAGAAACTGTAGTAACCTACAGTTTTAATATTGATTTTAAAGATCAGTAGAATTAGGATAGGTATGATGTCTACTTTATGCATTTGTGCCTACAGTACATATCTCCTGATGTACTGTACATTGTATTCACTACTCCTTGGAAAGTAAAAAACTCAGAATATATAAGTGACAAAGTTCATAATAATAATGGGAAAAATATAATTCACACTTACAGAAATAAATAGGAACTAAAGAACAACGCTATGTATTAGGGGAAGCATAATAGAGACGGAACAGAGATATTTGTTATTAGTGAAGAAGTATTTTGTTGCTCTGATGTTTTTTACAAAGCAGGATTCCCTTCAAATGATATATTTACATTTTAAGTCTGATCTATGCTTGTGTCGCACCGCAAAAAAATATTTACCGCGAGTCGCGACTCACGGCACCGTGGGTTGCGACCATGGGTTCATCCTGCAAGTTGTGAATGCATGGCCCACCTGGTTATGCAAAGCCGTTTTTCCTTTTACCCGTTGTCAGAGAACCCAGTGCTGTTCCTTTTACCATAGTTCATAGAGGCTTGTCTCTAACGTCAGTATTATGATGTCATAGTGATGACATCAGGGATCTGACTTGACTTGCCCAACACTAATTATCTTCTACAACAGCTGTTAAACCAAGTACACGATACACGTGTCTGCGACACGATTATTCTTTAAAACCAGAGAGAGAGATAGAGTGTGTGTGTGTGTGTGTGTGTGTGTGTGTGTGTGTGTGTGCGTGTGTGGTTTTCCAGTGTTAATGAGTCTGACTGTACTTCACTGTCTTATCTTATCTTGTACATACAGTACATGTAGTAGGTAATAGGCCTACATGTGCTTTAGGCTGCATGATACGGATGAACATTTTCTTAAGTAATAAGATGTTGATGAAGTAATGAAACATATCAACATAATATTGTTGTTGATAATGGTATCACAATATTTCAATTACTCATAAAAAGCTGATTTATTGTTTTTATTGTAACTTAGTGATATGGAGGCTAGTGGGAAATGACCATGTTCAAGTGAAGCGGCGTGCGCAGAAATGGCATGTGCAAAAGTCTGAAAATGTTCAATTTTACCGCTATTTTTTTACCGAAATTAAACCGCTATATGTACTGTATGTTCCACCTTAGGTGATTGGGAAGAGCAGCGAGAAGTCAGAAGATGGCGCCACTGACGAGAAGTACCTCATTGCCACCTCAGAGCAGCCCATCGCTGCCTTCCTGAGGGAAGAATGGCTCAAGCCTGAGGACCTGCCCATCCGCTATGCAGGTTTCTCCACCTGCTTCAGACAGGAAGTGGGCTCCCACGGCAGAGACACCCGCGGCATCTTCAGGGTGCACCAGTTCGAAAAGGTCAGCCCGCGGTCTTTGAGCTCCTTTGCCAAAATGTTTGCCACACCTCTCTCCCATCCACTACACCCCTGTTTGAGACATACCACACCTACTGTAGTGCACACATTCTGAAAGGATTACAACTTCCATCTTCAGGTTTATTGACGCATCAGTTTACAGGTGTAAAAATGTTTTTATTCAAGCTCCCAATGTTTGCTGCTTTGAAAAATAGTCATAAGAATAGTGAAAGAATTAAAAAAAACGTAAGTTTTGCGGGCGGCAGTGGGCTACTAAAACTAACCAGTGAGTTAGTGTCAACACTGAAACCCAACTGCTCCCAATGAGCAGGTGAATGTGTGCGTGAATGTAATGCACATTGTAAAGTGTGAATGCATTGCCCACCTGGTTATGCAAACCCGTTGTACTTGTTGTCAGAGTACTCCTTTTACCCGTTGTCAGAGTTGTCGCTATATAAGTGCACCGTCTTAAAGTCACAACAGGACACAGTGTCAAATATACATTTGATGCATGTTCAAGAATAGAGGCATAATATCATGGCCTCTCAGAGAAGCCCCCACCCTCCAAACCTTCAAAACTGCCTTTCTCATAATTTTCTTTTGCTTTTGTTCCTTAGTCTTAGCCTTTTCTTTCCTAATAAAGTTGTTCTTTTGATGTTTTCTCCTCCCCCCCATGTAAAGCGTCTTTGGGTACTTAGAAAAGTGCTGTATAAATTTGAGATATTATTATTGTATTATTATTATGGCCTATCAAAGTGTATTCAAGGTCCATATGCACATAAGTGACATTATAACGGCCAAGATCACCAAGACTGACATGGCAGCAGGGCTCAGGGCCTGTTTCTTGACAGGTATAAACTGCTCCTTACCTGGCCCATGAACTGTTCGACCCACTCCCCTCGGGCAAGAACTGAAAGGCTTAAATCAAATGCAGCTTCTACCAGGGGCTGTTAGACTGTTGGACTCTAAGCCCCAATAATACACTTTCGCAGTTCTGCCTTGATGTGCTGTTATATAGTATGTCATGCTGCCATGTTTTCTGTTTTGATAAATGCTGGATGCTACTGTTTTTAATATGCTGCTCAGTTTTGATTTACTGCACTTTAGGATTTTCTGCTTATTTTTCATTTATTGATAGCTATTTTATTGTACACTGCTGGGTCCTGAGTACGATTTTGTGTACGATGTGCAAGCATGTAAATGACAAAGTGAACCTTTAGTCTGGTGGAATGGCTTTTGATACATACTATAGGTGTTGATCGCCTGCCAATGTTAGTGTTAATGTTGGCATAATGTACTGTAGCTTTGGAACAAAAGGGTGGTCTCCTGAATTGTATTATTTGTACATGCAGTTCCATTGAATAGTGTGTGACATGTTTTAACATTATGTCCAAGCATACACTGCATGGTGTTCCACAAGTAAGACATATTTACTGTTTGAAATAGTGATAAGTGTGCAATTCCTTTTAAGTGTTTAAATTCCAGCTGTCAGTGTTTTCACATTCACATTTAAATTGTCTGTTGAAGTCTTTTGTCTACTTAACAGAGTAGACATGCCGTGAATAATTCCATTATTGCCACTCATTTTCAGATTGAGCAATTTGTGTATGCCTCTCCGCATGACAACAAGTCATGGGAGATGTTTGACGAGATGGTTGATACGGCAGAAGAGTTCTACAAGTCATTAGGAATCCCTTATCGTATTGTCAACATTGTCTCTGGTAGGTATTACACACACACACACACACACACACACACACACACACACACACACACACACACACACACACACACACACACACACACACACACACACACACACACACACAGTCACGCACACGCATAACCACATGAGAGTATGTAAATTGGGATTAAAGTAAGACCGTCCTCATCCTGTCTGTCTCCTTTAGGGGCCCTAAATCACGCAGCCAGTAAGAAGCTGGACCTTGAGGCCTGGTTTCCTGGCTCCAATGCTTTCAGGGAGCTAGTGTCCTGTTCCAACTGCCTCGACTATCAGGCCAGACGCCTCCGCATTCGCTACGGACAGACCAAGAAGATGATGGACAAGGTGAGACCCCCATTTTCCTCCAGAGTGGGGGCCTTTACTTCCGAAAGACCTCTACTGTTGGAAACCAAAAACCAAAACAGTTCCTGTTAGTTGTTGACTACAGTTGTTGTACATTTAGCCTCACAACTGTCTTCCAGCAATTAACATTTTATTACGGTGACTTAACATAGTACCAGATCCTTCAGTGATGGCCATAGTAGATGCAAGATTTTTGTCCTCAACCTAACTGTGTTCCTTTGGAGAGCAGAGGTACATGTGTTAACACTACCACCGCCAGGCCCGTAGCCTACGGGCCGATAAATCCAACCGTAAAGCGCCGATCCCGTAGCCTACGGGCTGTGGTGCTTTTTCCTTTTTTTCGAAAAAATAAAACGTTTTTCAATTTTCTATACGGCACATTTCATTGTAACACCACTGGAAACGGAATTATTCAGGATCACGTTTTGCCGATCCCGTCGGCCTCCATTCTAAAGCGCACACTAAAACGCCATTTTCTTCGATTGTAGTTTTTCTCCTCGCTGATCACTGTTTAACATAAACCGTTCTAACTACAACATGGCGGCTCCGTTTGACACGTGGTTTTCACTGGTAGACGCAGGGAGATCTCCGCGATGTATACAAACAGTGCACAGCTCAATCTTAAGGATTTTAACGAGGTCTATGGCGACGTGAAAAAAACAAAAAACAACAATAAAACGTTGGCACTGGTGAGTACATTATGAGATTCACCTCTGGCGGTCAATGTGTGAATGGAGTTAACCAAAAGGCAAGAAAGTTTGCACGCTCTAACATACTCTGATTCCATTTATATGTGACTAACGTTTCAGAACACTGCCAACGTCAGGATGTGTAATGTGAATGCTGACGAAGGCAATGTATGCTGAAATGTTTGCCACAAATAAATAGAATCCTATTATAGTATGGGTGTGTCACGGTAGAAAAAAAAACTCAACTCAACTGAACTTTTTTGTGATGTAAAACCACTGTTTTAGTTTCTATTATGCATTGTGAGAATTCCATCTTTATGCTTGTTGCATAGACGGAGTTTGTTCACATGCTGAACGGAACCATGTGTGCCACGACACGTGTGATGTGTGCCATCCTAGAGAACTACCAGACAGAAGAAGGCATCACCATTCCAGAGAAGCTCAAGGACTTCATGCCCCCTGGTAAGCTACACTCACTGATTTGTATATAGACTATACTTAACCTGGCTAATATGGCATCTTGTTAGCTACAGTGTTCATCTGAACTCCTCTGAAGTGAAAACACCCTCATTTGATCAAACTGATCAGGTTTGAATGTGGCCTATTGTTAGGTATTGAGCCTTCTTGACTTTGTGTGGGACTTTTAAATATTTCTAGAGTTTGCACTGCAGGTCAAGTTGGACCCAGTTGGTGTTTTGTGTTCCGCACACAAAGAACCAGCCTGGGCCCACAGCAAGCTATTACATGTATAATTTAAACGACTTATTTACTTTCTAACACTCATTTAATTTCCATGTCAAATAGAATTAAAATGTCCTTTTAGATAAATAAAGTGTTTGTGATGCCCGGGTGTGAGTCAAAATACTCTTTACAGATTGGTTGGGGTAGATACTAGATATATCACATATCTGGGAGGGGAATGGCTGTCGTCCAGAGTCAAGGCACACTTGGGATGATGGTCAAAGTGTTCAAAAAGAGTCTAGTACAGAGAAGTGAAGTAAAGTTTTATACTCCTTATGTTTGAAAACAAGCGCTCTTCAACATATTTTATGAGAATAAAATATGTTCCGATATTTTTCAGGCTTCAATCAGGCCTTGTGCATTCTCATGGTGTTTAGGCTGTTAATGTCACTGGTGGCATTCCTTTGTCGTTTGTTTGCAACTCTTCACTTTTGTACAAAGCTTGGAGGTTGATTGTGCAATTCAGGTCGTTGTGCAACCATGCCACTAATTAAAGACTGAAGGTGAAACTATGCATGTGCTTTTAAACATTCAGATGATTTATCCTTTCAAATGCCTGAGGGAGAATGCTTTCAGTGATGTCAACCATTTGTGCTCTGGACTGACTGTACAATAGACCATATTCACACGGCGACCATATTGGAATTTAACATTGAAAGTGCCACCCCGTTGCCGTGGAAACGGGGTGGCACTTCATTGACTTAATAGGAACATGGCCGCCGTGTGAATATGGTCTATAGTCACACACATTGGCTGTTTTGGGGGCCGACCAAAATTGGAAACAGACTTGTGTGGTACTTGGCCTGAGGACTTCGATTTGTTCTTCTCATCCTCTCATCCACTCCTCCAGGTATGACGGAGATGATAAAGTTTGTGAAGGCCGCACCCATTGATCAGGAGATGTCCAAGAAGGCGAAAAAACAGGATGGAGGAAAGAAGAAGAAGCAGGGAGGAGGAGATGGCCTGCAGGATGCAGTGGAGAACATGTCCGTCAATGACTCTTAAACTCTGCCATGCTATGTCAGGGAGATGACCTCACAGATAGAGATGGGTAAACTGATCCCAAGTCTGCATTCAAGGGGATCTCCACCCCAGAGTGTTGACTGGCCTCTATACTGTTCATTTCTATCTGGGTGGACGGAAGTGTCCTCATTCATCTCAACTGTTCCTTATTTCCCTGAACCACAAGTGAAAAGGGATCACACTATTCTCAGAGCTGCCTACAGTAAACCTCTCTATGCCCTCTGAGGTTTGATTTAAACTTGGTTGTGCGCCGGTGTCGCACACCAAAAATGTGCTGTGAGCTTGTTGATCATTTTCGGTGCGCAACCAAGTATAAATCAGGCTCAAGTCTTCATTTATACTTTGTCACATGACCATGTTGCTCAACAGAAATTACGAAAGTGTCTACTTAGTACTTTTCAGTTCAGATCTTTTCAGTTAAAATTAATGTACGGTGAAATGAGACCCAGTAGTAACGCCTGCATCTGTTGTGGTGAACAAGCTTTAGATTTATTACTGACGAGATTATTTTAAATGGCACTTGGATCTAAGTGAAGGTTAACTGGCCATAATTCACAAGTATATCCTTACTAGGTAGGTATTTGAAACTGTCTGTTTTGGGCCTTCAATAATCTGCATTGTTGCTTGTTGTCACTGTTGACAAAATAAATATGGCGAACAAGAATTGTCACTGTAAAGTTTAAACAAAAATAAATATGGAGAACATGAATAAATCACACGTGAACACATTTTCTTGTGTGAGTTTGGTTTCAGGGAGATAATTTGAAAGGTGTACATATCAATTGGTCTAGCTTTTCCACCCTAGTATTCAGAGAAGTTCATCTCAATATGAATTGTGTGTTTTGAATTGCTGTGTAATTCCTGTCCTGGAAAGCTGTTTAAGTGTTAGATTTAACAAGGGGAGTACAGGCCATTGCAGTTACTGTAACTATCATATTTTCTTAATTGATCCCAGTGCTCCTCAAAGTAGAGGACCTGCTTAAAGTCCCAGCAAGCTCTTCAGAAGTACTGGATGGAAATGAAGAGGCTAAGGAGACCAGCCCAATTTATACTTTATAAGACAACCATGATGGTTGTCAAAAATAACAGATTTTCAGTGAGCGAGACTCTTGACAATTCTGATATGCTTCTATGACATGGTTGTATAAATTAGTCTTAGGTTAGAGCTTTATGAAACGCATTGCCATAGCTGAATTGTAGCTAAAGGTCAAGAAAGAACGGGGAGCAAAGAGAGTTCATCCATTCTTGCCCTAGGGGCCCCCTAGTGGTATAGTCTGGGCATGCCCTGGTCTTCAGAAGGCTATGGCACACATAAGATGTGGCTTGTCTCCAACAGTAATAAAACCAAAATTAACATTCTTAACCAGGTGGTGTAGGAAAGAGATCTCCGATAAGGGCAATAAGGATGTAGGCCTACGCCTGTAATTTATTAACTCCAATAGACTTTACACCCAGCCATTGGTAAAAGGAAAGTTACTCAGGGTGGCATCAGTTGAGGTAAGATGGATCAATTTGGTAGTTAAATGTATAATTGTAAACATATCAGAAACAATTCATTGATGGTAAATTCATGCTCTTAATGTCATGCTGCTATGGTTGCTACAGTATATGGACTATTGCTAGTGAACAGACAACCATTATTTGCTTATTATTCAGGACAGTTAATCCACAAACATCACAAACCTTAAGATGAGCGACATTTCCGAAGAAGACAATGAGATCTCCTTTGCAGTAAAGGTACATTTATTTATTGGGCATGTAGTAGCTGATGTCCTGGCATTAAATAACTAGGTCACCTATCTAAAAACAAAATTGAATAAAAATGTATCTTATGTTCATTTAAGCTTTACACACAATTTGTTTAAAGGATTCAATAACTATGACCATATTGTGATTCTTCAATCAAACTGGCTTTTATTGTATTAGTTATTTTTTCTATTTACAGCATTTACTGTTTCTTGATTGAGATTCACTTGCAGTGTAATCCAGCTTTCGTTTGAAAGTTAAGAATACAATATATTCATATAGCATATAGCCAACGTTATTTTCATCCAACAGCTGAATGCTGTCATTGGCTGCATACTACGAGATGTATTGTTGGGTGAATTCTCCTTTGTGTGTGTGTGTGCGTGTGTGTGTGTGTGTGTGTGTGTGTGTGTGTGTGTGTGTGTGTGTGTGTGTGTGTGTGTGTGCGTGCGTGCGTGTGCGTGTGCGTGTCAGTTTCTTGGGAGAGTGGAGGTGGTCCGCCCTGAAGGTATGCAGGTCCTGAACGATGCAGCTCAGAGCCTGAAGGTTGGGAGTTGTACTTCTCATCTTGTTTTTGCAGCTGATGGGAATTTGTACGCCTGGAAAAATAAATCCAGTGTACAGTGTATCATTATAATTTTATGAGGCAAACATTACGATACAGTATGTGGCCTCAGTTACCTCAATGTAGCATCTCTTTCCTAGTCACTTAATGTCTACCCATTACCCAACAAAATCCTGAGTGTTAAATAATAATCTGAATATTAGCAATCTAGTTTTCTGTGAGATAGAATATACCATGTTGGCAAAATATGCCATCTTTCCACAATGATATTAAATGCATGCAGGCAATGTACCCAAATACAATAGGCACATGGCCCTCTTTCAAAGGATGCTTGGCATCATTACTCCTAAAGTCTACACCTGCATGGAAAATGAGAAGAAAATAATACAGCATGCCATGTACCAAATAGTTAAATGGTAGGCTCAGAATGTATACAGAGTAGTATTAATGCAAGAGCTCAATTCGTGTGAGCTTTAGATGGGCTATTTTCAGTGAAGAGATATGATGTAGAGGGGGGAAAGAGCTGGCCATGTAAACGGTCGACTCAGCCAACTAAGTATTCGTTTAGTAAGGTAGAGGGTTTTAAGTGGTTAAAGGACAATACCAGTGTTGTGTTTGTTTACCTTTTAGCCTTAAGTCAATAAATATTACAGAATGTACCAGAAAATGTTTGTAAATATTAGCTGTACAGTAACTCATTGTATGGTTAAAAGCCTTCTTCTTAATGGCTAGTATTAGAGTAATATTCATTTTAGATTGAATGAATAGTGTTAATTACCTACACCTAGCATCTTTAAAGTCTCAGAGTGTTTTTCTAATACCTTCAACATGAATGGTGAATGATGTTTCAAAATGTCAGCAGAGAACTGCTAAAATATTCACTGCAGTGCATACACTTTTATACACCACAGTTTAAGCAGAGATTGCCCCTGCCTTCAATAGGGGCAATCTCTGCTATTGGTTAGAAGTCAATATTAGAGACTTGTATGGTCCTTTAAGTAAACCTCTGCCTCAAATATGGGTCAACACATTGCATTAGACAGCAGTAGACCTGACTCTCTGTTTCACATCTCCTTCTCTAGATGCCAGATGAAGAGTCGACAGAAAAAGCAACGAAGAAGAGCAAAGTGTATCTGTTCATCTCCATGAGTGGAATAGATATACTGGAAAACAAAACCAAGGTGTCAGTATATTGGATATAGTATCAATAGTTAATGCAAACGATGAATATATCATTTGATCATGTAACGATTGTCTGTTTGTTGAAGTTGAATTTTCGTATTTTTTCTCCTTTCCCTCCCTCTCTTTCTCATCCTCAGTATATGCTTTACACTTGCCCTCTGTCCACTGTGTCCTTCTGTGCCGTCCTGCCCACCTCACCCAAAGTCTTTGGCTTTGTGGCTAAAAACTCGGTTTCAGACATGTACCATTGTTATCTGTTCCAGAGCAAAACATTTGTGAGTATCCTGCTATTCTCTCAAGCTGTACTATCTCTTGTACAATTGTTGAATGCTGTCTGTAATTTCGGCCCGTAAACGTTTAGAACAGGAAGCTGTGATCTGTCCTCATACCAGAAAGGTATTTGACCAATCACGACCTGGATGTTCGCAAAGGCGAAATGGAAGTAGGGGAGGCAGGACATCTGCTTTATGACTCATTTTCAGAGCTTCTGAAGTTCTGACTGTTGAAAATTGTGGTAGCCAACCAGGCCGGATCCTCAGTCCATGAGCCCCTGGAACTGAGACTGCCTCAGAACTTTTCTCAGTTAGCACAAATGCTGCTCAGTGACCAGCCATGTCCCATCAACATCCAGTTGTTCTAGGGCAGGGGTGGGCAACAAATGTCTTTAAGATCGACTGATCGATGGCAAGGGGCTTTTTGGTCGATCTTGGATCATTGGATGTTATGAATGTATGTTTTCGTCAGGGTTTTCAAACCCTGACGAAAACATGCATTCATAACATCTAATCGTGCTCAGGTTTGCTGGTTTGAATGAACCCCAACCAATCATATCAATGGAGTGGCGCAGTGCATTAACACAGGAATGCACCTGGCAACATAGGTGTGTTACCATACCTGTTTAACTATATACAGTAATTGACTTAACTATCTTTTAACCACAACTAATGAGATGAGACAGCGGTAGAATGAGAGTGTGGGAACAGGCGCCATGAGACATGCAATGATGATTATTTTTTTCCTCACATGGCATTGATTGATTGATTGGATATTTTATTAGGCATTTTATTAGGCATGGGAAATGTTATGTTCTCTTCATCACCTCTATGCAGCGATGGTGAAGAAAGGGAACTTAGAAAAACACTTTATGACAAACGACTCATCATTTGACTATTAGACTTCCATCTGAGAAAAAGAAAGAACTGAAAGTTCTGTATCCATTTAAGTCGGTATTTGCCATCAACAACTGCACAGTGACAAACCTCAAATCATTTGGCAGTTATTTTTCAGATGCTGTCAACAGTATTTTAAAAGCCCCATAAATATGTTTTGCCTTTATTATTCATATTTAACTTTGACTTATTCGGTTTGCATTATTTGAATTAGCAGCCTATAATAAAAACGGAGGTGATTTTCAGTGTCTGGTAAATGTTGTCTCTCACCAGTCTTGAAAATCTACAAAGTAGATTTCATGCCCAAAAAGGTAGCGTTCCTCTGTTTTAGCCTTTTGATAGCAGAGGCGATTCTTGAGACTGTTGGGACCCTGAGCAGAAAATCCCATGGGGCCCTTCTGACCATCTTGAATGTGCATTCAGGGGGCCCTTATTGCAGTTGCCTGCTTTGCCTGTTCATAAAATGTACCTCTGTGGGGTCTTTTTGTTTCAGCTTCTGAAATTCAGGATCAGGATCATCTCTGGAATGTAGGGTCTCAGTTGGCCCAATTTTCTAGAGCACTGTTTCCCAAACAGTGGGTAAGGACCCATTTTTAAGGGTCGCGAGTAAAATATCCCCTTTCTTTTGTTTCCTACATTTAAAAATAGTTATATTATATTTCAAAAGATTTAAAAAAGTTTAAACAAAACAAATCACAACCTTTCATCAATTAAAAACAATTAAAACATTTTTGGGGAAGTTTGGGAACCACTGTTCTAGAGGACCTCCCTGACCTTTGGGTTCCTGGGACTGACAATCCCGTTCAGGGATACAAACCTGTTAAAAATATATGTTTGATTTGGGGAAAGCAATTCATTTAGTCAGGCTTACTAGGTCTCAAGCATGACCATGTCCATAAATCTCCCCCCAGTCTCACGTGCTGGTGTCAGTGATTGGAGATGCTTTCAGAGCTTCAAAGAAAGAGGAGAGCATCAGAGGAGGGCGAGACCTGATAGTTGAGGCACTCAGGCATAAGGTTGGTCAATGCACACCACTGCATTTTATCATGTATTTTTTTTTTTTGCGAAATTCATTTTAAAGTATTCCTTTATTAATGTCTGTCTATCTATCTATCTATCTATCTATCTATCTATCTATCTATCTATCTATCTATCTATTTAATCATATTATTGGAAATTATTCTCATTTAATTTCAGAATAAAGTGCTGCAGAGAGAGAATGCTGAGCTGAAGAGGAGGCTGGCTGCACAGTAAATGTGATGGCAATAGACATGAATCTGTTTCTGTATACGCACGCACGCACGCACGCACGCACGCACGCACGCACGCACGCACGCACGCACGCACGCACGCGCGCGCTCGCGCACACACACACACACACACACACACACACACACACACACACACACACACACACACACACACACACACACACACACACAACGTACTTAATAGTGGTACTGCCTGAGTTACTCCTGGAGGAGGGAGTTTCTTTTCCTCAATGAAATCCTCCCAAACTGAATAAAACGAGTGGAAAAGACATGGAGGAGATGGGGATAAATCTTCAATAAAATGTCTTAATGTTTTGATATGAACCTTTCTTTGGCTGACAAGTCGTTTTTTTTTTGTGAGAGAGCAGCAGCATCCTTCATCCTAGTGCGTGTGTAGCTTAACCACTTAAACCCCAGCATCGGTATTGTGGGGAAAGCTTTCGCTGAAAATAGCAGATCGACAAGCTCACTGTGGTCTTGTGGATCAGCTATTTTCAGCGAAAGTTTACCCCACAATAACAGAAAACAGAATATACACTAGTATTAGTATTGAGCCCTGAGGGACTCCGGTTACCCATATGGGGTTTAAGACTTACTTAAACCCCATACTTTAAGTGGTTAATTACATATATGTCATGTTCAACCAAAACCAGCAGGTGGCTGTAGTGGGCACAGTAAACTCAAGCCAGCCATCGAAGAAGTGGGTACAACAACACAGCTGTGTGTGATACCTTTCCAGATTCATTTGCTTTCCATTCCTTACCAGTGGTAGCATAACCACTGACTGGCCCTGGTTGGTCTAATAAAAGGTAAGGAAATACGGGTTTAATCAATTAATGAAAGCCAGTTATTTAATGAATTAAAACCAGAGTGTAAACCGGCAGTTTCAGTCTTCTTGTTGGCTACTAACTTAGCAGTTAGCGTTAGCGCCATAGATATATATAAAGGCTAGATGACTCAACCGCGCTGCTGGCCAATGGAGTACGACGTTGCCACATGGCGGCCATCTTGAAACAGTCATTCATAACATTATGTCTATGGTGCAAATACTTTAAAATAACCATAGCGTGCTCAATTTTCATCCGATTTTCAAACGGTTTGGTGTGTTGTAAACACCAAAGACGTAGTTATGATACTGCATACTTAAAATTATAAAATAAAAAAAATACATGATTATAATTATAAGTATTCAGTATCATAACTACATCTTTGGTGTTTACAACACACCAACCCGTTTGAAAATCGGATGAAAATTGAGCACGCTATGGTTATTTCAAAGTATATGCCCCATAGACATAATGTTATGAATGACTGTTTCAAGATGGCCGCGGTTGAGCTACGCTTGCGCCGTCCCCTTGAGCCATCTAGCCTTTATATATATCTATGGTTAGCGCCTAGTGGTCTGAGAGAGGTTACCGGAACGCTCGCCCGAAAACACGGTCGCCCCCAGCGGTTCTTGTATTGTATTGGTGTTACTGAGGACAAGTTTAGAAATAAGTTTTAGGCCTACTGCGTTTACGTTTTAGTTAGGTAGGTTTAGCGTTAGGCATAGTTACGTTTAGGTATAAGGTTAGGTTTAGGCATAGTTTACTGAGGTTTTAGGAATACCTAGGTGGCGACCGTGTTCCGAGGTCGCCGGATTTGCCCCGGGGCGCGACTGTGTTTTGGGGCGAGTGTGTTGGTATAACTGTGATGATGCACTGGGAACAACAGCATTGTTGTGTCTGGTCAGGTCAGCTGATGCAACATATCGGTATTGTTCGCATGTTATTGACGGAACAGAGCAGCTCTTTCACAGTCAGTTTGACTGACCCCTCCATTTTCTAACCTGTTGACCCGTCTGTCTGCAGCAGCAGAGCAGACTGATCGGTGCTTCCCTTCACTCAGACAGATACAAACAGACAGAAGAGATCATGCTTCTGCTGGCTCGTTGAGTCCATTGGTGTGACACACTGTGAGGGACAACATGGGCGCGCGGTGGTCCAGAAGCGGCAGCATCCTCCGGCTCCTCCCGGACGGTGCAGGAGGAGACACGTCGTCCCGGAGGAGGCGACACAGAGGAGGAGAGGAGCAGCAGCAGCAGGACGAAGGAGACGACGACTCCCTGGACGGGCTGGACAGACAGGAGGCCATCGCTCAGTTCCCCTACGTGGAGTTCACCGGCAGGGACAGCATCACCTGTCCGACGTGCCAGGGCACTGGACGTATCCCCTCCGGTGAGCCTATGCCGTTGGTTCTCCCCCCCAGGGGTCCTTGGGGGGAGGGGGGGCCCCAGTAAAATGCCAGTAAAATGTGTTAATACAGCATCACAATTATTTAACCACTTTAACCATTAGTTTATACTTTGGCTATTCAAAAATAGCACTGTGAGCTTGTAGATCTGCTATTTTTGAAAAATCCCTGGCTCAAAATATTTTTGAGATGGGGGGGGGGGGGGGGGGTCGCAGCCAAATACATATCATTTTTGGGGTCCTTGACATGAAAAAGTTTGAGAACCACTGGTCTATACAACATACAAATGGGTCAAACTACTGAAACTGGTTCAACTGGTCTCCATAAGACATTTAGGGTGCGTCTTGAGGGCACACTATTGACTGCAGCTGTTTCATGTAAACCCTATATTTATTTGCATCTGTTTTAATGTGGTTCAAATGTTTGTTATTGTTTGTATTATATTGTATTTTATAACTACTTGTTTTCATGCTGTAATCAGGCCGTCCTTGAAAAAGAGCGCTTGCTCTCAATGGGCTTCCCTGAATAAATGAAGGACAAAAGAAAAAAAGCAAGTGAAAAGGATTATCCGCTCTCTCAAGATTCTCTCCAAGATACTAAGCCAGTGTTCTCAGAGATACAGACCTGTGGGTCCATATGTAACCCCCACAATTGGAACCCTGAGGGTCCCTGGAGCCCACTTTGAGAACCACCAAATGAAGCACATGACTGGTGACAGACTGACAGTGCATGCACTGTCACCAGTCATGTGCTTAATTGTTGTGCTTACCTTAATCAACAGTGGTGAAAGAAGTACTCAGATTTTAACCCATTAAGGCCTACAAATGCCTTCTAATTCAGTAGTTCTCACGTTCAAGATGTTTTAAAAATGTTCAGAAATAGCTGTATGTACAATGTACAAGCTCGTATATCTCAAGGTTGTATATCTGCTATTTTTGAATAGCCAATGCTAAAATCTTAAATGACACAAGAGGCGTTCCCGGATTGAATGGGTTAAGTAAAAGCAATTAAATATTCTGTTTAAAGTAAAGGCCCTGTATTCAAAATTTTACTTGACTAAAAGTACAAAGGTATTCTCATAAACTATACTTACACAAAAAGCGTAAAAGTATTGAGCAGAATGGGCCATTTCACGCAAAGAACTGTAAATCCATTGATGTGTTCCTCACTTTAATGTTGTAGTAAAGGTGGGGCTGATTACTTTAATTTCCAGTTACGACTGGTAATGAATATATGATATATTAGCCATTAGAGTCTGTAATCAGTTCAAACTCACACGATAAATTAGTTATTTTCAAATAAGGAGCTGAGCACAACCTTTGAAAGACAGTTGTTGTAGGCCAGTGTTTGTTTTTTACAGAACAAATGACAGATGATGATATTTACAGACAATTCTGCAGGGTGTGTCTGTTCAGAGCATATTGTACACCATCCTATAACTGCTCACCTGTGGTCAGACTACAAAAAGCAAGCTTAATAAGACTTCAAGGGAGCTTATAATGATGCCACTACAACATTACTTAACCATTTAAGACCTGAAGCCTACAAATGCCTTCTAAATCAGTAGTTTCAAGATTTTCCAAGCTTTGAACTTGTATATCTGCTATTTTTGAAAGATGTTCTGTTTTTTTTGTTTGCCAGCTTAATGACTGATGTGCTGTTTAAGCTGTCTTTAACTGTTGTAATCTCTTATGTCTGTAGAGCAAGTTAATGAGCTTGTGGCCCTGATCCCGTACAGTGACCAAAGGCTGCGGCCCCAGAGAACGTAAGTAACTGTCCCTAGTATCAACAGTCCTGCACAAGTTATACTGTCATCATTAAATGAACACATTTTGTCTGATCTATTCGGTAATGTTATGAGTTTCATTTGTGTTATGTTATCCTCTATTGAGATTGATTGATTTAGTTATCGATGCATGCATTTGTACTTCCATATTTCCACTCTTATTCTGTATACTCTACATGATTGTATAGGCCGTGGCATGCTATGTTTGTAGAGGATGATACTGTACACTAAATACATCATTACATGCATCGATCTAAATGTGCAGAGGTTTACTCGCTTTGCATAAACCACAACAAGGCCAAAGATAAATTTGCACGACTGTTGTTCCAGGAAACTGTACGTGGTGATGTCTGCTGTGCTGTGTCTCCTGGCTTCTTCGCTGGTGGCCTTCTTCCTTTTCCCACGCTCCGTGGTGGTGGTGGATGATGGCATACGCTCCGTTTCCCTGCGGTTCGACCACGCCAACATGAAAGTCCTCATGAACATGACCGTACGTTGATTCCTTCCCCCCCAAATGGAAAATGATCCTGCTGTATATGAATGGATTCACTCGGCAGTCAGCACACATTTATTTATCCTAGAGGAGCTGCTGTGATGGTTATGGTCTACCATTTGAATGCTGAATGTTTACTTATCCTATTTTATTTTATGGCGTGTCTATTGCTCACACACCAAGATCAAAAGTTCTATGCACAAGAGCTTGTTGTAGAAATTGTAGAAAAAACTATTTTAAGGCTTTGAATTTGAAAAAATTTAAACAGACAGAGATGGATTTTTTCCCCCACTGTATAGCCAATCTACAGCTCACAGATTGGCCATTTTAGCTGTGTGTGTGTGTGTGTGTGTGTGTGTGTGTGTGTGTGTGTGTGTGTGTGTGTGTGTGTGTGTGTGTGTGTGTGTGTGTGTGTGTGTGTGTGTGTGTGTGTGTGTGTGTGTGTGTGTGTGTGTGTGTGTGTGTGTGTGTGTGTGTGTGTGTGCCTATAACATAACAACATGAGTATAACATTATTTTGTTCTGGTTCCTCAGACATTGTAGCAGCAACAATAATAATAGTAAACATACACTGTAAACAACAATAAGGAAAACCGTTGTCTTAGCACTTAAGGTGCTTGAAGGTGCCGTGCGCATTCTGCGCAAGGTTCTTACTCCTAGGTTAGAACCATCCATTGTAAACATCTGGGTGTCCCAGAATGGGGACACCAGGTTGAACGTGGTTTTAACAGTGTGTTTCCATCACAGAGCACGTTGAACTTCAGCAACACCAACTTCTTCACAGTACTGGTGCAGAGCCTGAGCTGCCAGGTCCTCTACATGAAGACAGTGATTGGTACTCAGCAGTTAGATAATGTCCTCAGCATTCAGCCCCTCAGCGAGAGACAGGTACTCGCACACATCCAAATCACAGAATACTACAATGTTCAATATATACAGTACAGTACGAACTAGAGCCTGACTCTCACTGATACCGGATTTTTGGAGCTGATACAGATATTAATTCTGATGTTGATATTTACTCTATACTGTGTATATACAGTATTTAAAATGTCCATAATGAATTCTGAGCACTGAAATGATACATCTGACTGGGAATTGATAATTACTAAAAAAGAAAAACAACATGACCAGAAGTATCTTTTTCTGCATTATGTTGGTAAGAAACGTTTTCATATCAGCGCACATCGTGCATCATATACGCCAATGCTGATTTATCTGTGATAAGGCCAACATCAGACGATAATATCAGGTCGGTCTCTAGTATGAATGAATGGCAAAGTGTTGTCAGCTTGTAACTCCACAGCCCGAGACAGTCACAGGAAGCCAGGCCGCCTACAGGATATGGTCAGTGTAAACAATTATAGATTGCATTTGGGGCCAAGCTGACAACTCATTTTATATGCCAGAATAGCAAGGTATTCTCAGTTATGAATTCAACCAACAGAAGAGTCTTAAAGCTGTCACATGACCTTACTGGATGTACAAACCATTGTTTACATTGTATTCTGTCATCAAGTCACTGCTGATAAGGTCTAACTGCCTTTTAAGCTGTAGATTGTTCAACCTGTGGTGTTTCTCTGCAGGTGAACTACACTGTCAGTGTGGAGATTGGTAGCAGCGCCTCCTACGTGTAGTAAGTGTTATTGCATTTACCCTGGCTAGATTTGTACTAGTGCCTCATCTTGTTAATGCATCTCGCCTGTGTTACGGGGAAAAAAAAGGAAATCCAAACCAGTATCCAGAATTTTCCATTGTCATAAAATGATTTCTACCTGTGACATAAGGAACTATTGAGATGCAAGGTTGCTTCAGGACACCGCCAGTATTCCTCTGTAGGAATTTCTTATACAGCAGGATAAACAACAGCAAAAGAAAATAATCCTCTATTATATTGTGAGAATTCTTCTGCTTGTTGTGTTCCCAGCGCCTTCTGCACCATGCCCACCATTAAAGTTCACAACATCGTGGTTTTCATGCAGTAAGTATCCCTCTCCATCTTTATGTAACTTATTCTACAGAGTGCTGTCACCACAAACCACTGCCTGTGTCACTCACTATTGTTTTCACAGAATATTTCAGGATGCGGATGCATTTCTCATGTGTAGTAACTGATGGAAATCAATACGATGACCTAGCTCAGAGCACACCATTATCAGAATAGGTGTAGGATTTCCTCGGTAGCCTGGATAATTGCTTCTTAGGTAATCACAGCTTGCTGCTGTTGGAGCTGTGTCTTAATCTGCCTTCAAATGTTTGATGCTGGCATGCTGCTGTCTACGTTTAGTACGTTTACTTACTACATCTCTTATCTAACCACTTGATACTGCATTGTTGTATTTGCTACCAGGACTTCAGTGAAAACCTCCTACATGGTGCGAACGGCACAGAACAGTCTAGAAGCATACCGCTACATAGACTGTGGTTCCAACTCCACTTACCACAAGCTAGCTTGGCGACACGACCACCACTCCGCAGCACACCCGCCGACCACCACCACCACCACCACCACAAGCAGTGCAAGCACTCTGCCGATCAGCACCCCCACAAGCACCCCGCTAGTTGGATGGGACGGAGGCCCTCCCCCACCTCTTCCAACACACAGGACATAGAATTTCACAGGGTGGGTTATGTTGGAATTTGTTCAAGCCCCTCGCCCGGTTTGAATCTCACAATGGATTTTGACTTTGGTCTGTGTAGACGTCAAGTACCGCCAGTAGCATCTCACTACATGGTGTTTACTGTTACGTGTCTGTCCAAAAAGGGTCTGGGCTGAGATGATGAATCTTAATGGTCAAAGTCACTGTCATTATAGGTTCAGGCTATGACAATGAGTTCTAACCCTCCATTAGCTGTCAAGCAGGTGGGTGTGGGTCATCAAGTCTTATAAGAATCGACAAGCCAATGTCCAATGCTTTTTCACTGGCTGAGCCAACTCAGCTTTTCTACAAGAACAGATTAAACATTTTTACTTGGAGTTATTGCTCATCCAAATGATAAATGTTGAAAAGCAGAAATATGTTGCACTTGGGAAACCATTGTGGCATGGATCATGAGTCATCCCTAGCTGTGGTGGGTCACTCAGTACATTGTAGAAAGCTCCTTTCATATACTGAAATTGCTGACATTTCTTCCTGACAGGGAATGCAATGTCTGCAGAGGCTTTTAATGGGTGCCTCAGTGTTCTGTCTGTATACCACTGTTCTTTTGGCTGAGTAACATTATGAGAGCATTCTATTGACGAGCTTGAAATTACTGAACATTTGCATTTTAACACTGTAAACTGGGGCTACTGATGCTTTTATGCTTGAAAATGTTGAGAACTTTCTATTTATAGAGATACGACGGAGAATTTGCTTTGAGACATCTAAGTGTTGCACCTTAGACTTGGTATATACTGTTATATTGTTTTTGCCTGGTTATTTATGTATTTTATTAATTGAGGGATTGTAAAACTTTTTGAGCACCTTTTTTATAGAAACGCTGCCTGAAAACCTATGCACCACCATCATTAAGGCCATATTTACAAAGCAGCCCAGAAATGTAAATCTAGATTTACGGTTGTAGAAATCAATTGGATCATGTGGCCTACCCACTGACCCCTTGTTGCTAAAGTCTTCCTACATATGAGATAGGGACTCAATCTATAATTTAAGACTTTCATTGCTGTCTTAGGGACAGTTGGGATCAGGTTTGTTAGCCCACTAACTATAACTTAAGACTCTCATTGCTGACTAATTGCCTCACAGTAGTATGTCTGCTGAGCAAACACATAACATGTGCAACACAGTATTGAAGAAAATCTAGCGCTATAATCAAAGCTTGGCTTGAATATGAGTATATTTGAACGTATACGTTTCTTCAGCCTATTGGAGAAGGGACATTAATTCGCCTAGTCTTTTATCTGTCTGTACATGTATTTTTGACCTGTCCTCTGACCAATCGAACATGCTTCATATCTTTGGTCAGCTAGAACATGTCTTGTACGGCTTTGCCCACTCAAATTTGAGCTGTGATTATTCTTTGCAACCATCAGAATGACACAGTAGCAGCTAACAGCCTTTGCAGTTTGCTGTAATTTGAGTTGAGTTGATTTTTATTTTAAAGGGACATGCTTTGTGCGTCGTTTACACTTTTGTGAATCAATCGTGGTTTTATCAAATGATTTTTGAAGAAATTAATATTTTCATGCTTGTTTCTAAAAATAAAAACAAAATAAAATGTAATTAAAGGGATTTGGAACTAGTTAGTAAAAATGTAAATATTAATCAAATATATAATTTGACCATCAGTTTGTGTACATTTGTCATCAGTGGTAGAAGTAAATCAAGCCAGGCTGAAAAGGAGCGACTTTGTCGAGCTAGACCTTGTCAAGCCAGGCTGTGTCGAGCCAGGATGGTAAAGCCAGGCTTCACGTATTCCTATAAAAGACCATGAAAGACCATGAAATCCTTGAACTTGACCAATCATGGAGCCCAAAACCAGAGCGGCGTTCTTCTCTGTGGCTGAATAGCAGCACTGCAGCAGCTCATGGAACAGTGGCGTTCCCAGGAATTACATTTAGGGCAGGCAAGATCCCACAAGTTAACAACACTACACTGACTACAAAACTGAAAAACAATATGTAATTATAATCAATCAATCAATTCTTCAGCGGTGGTCTCTTCATGTTGTAGTTTAGTAATGAATGGCTCAAGCTGCTCTCAGAGCCCCTTTTATGCCAGGTGAGTACAGGTGATGGCCCAGACCCCCACCCCTGGCACTCCTGGTACCCCATGAAGACAAAGGCCACATTTGCATCACTATATAGGCGAGGGTCGCTCTGCTGAATGGATGGACGGTGGTGATTAGCTGCCTGCCCGCGTGAATGGACGAGGAGGCGGGCTAATGGTCCGACGGCCACTATTCTGTTTGGATTTTTTTCTTTTACTTCATTTTCTAGGGGAGGCGAGATTTTAGTTCCTGCCTCTACAGTGGGTACGCCACTGATAGCGTCACAATCATTTTTAACCACTTAGCTTTGGCTATTCAAAAATAGCAGATCTACAAGCTCATAGCATGGCACCGAGTGCCACGCTATGAGCTTGTAGATCTGCTATTTCTGAAAAATCTTGAAAATGTGTGCATATCTTTGAAATATATATACATTTTTAAAGCGAACATTTTTAACTCAAATCTTTGCTTCTGGGGGTCCCTGGCACAAAACATTTTCAGATGGGGGTCTGCGGCCAAATATATATCAATTTAGGGGTCCTTGGCATGAAAAAGGTTGAAAACCACTGTTCTAAATGGCAGTGGTTCACAAACTTTTTAGCTCAAGAGTCTTGAGGGGTCTTGGGTCCCGGCACCCTCGCCAGGGTCAAAAACTTTATATTTGAAATCCGAACGTTTATGTAGATGAATGAACGGGTCAAAAATGGAGAAAGTGCAAACACCAGGTTGAAGTTCATCCATGACGGTAATGACAGATCCAGACTGCACTAGCGATTTGTTTACATTCGACCGCATGGCTCATTTGCATAAGACGTTACCTATTGATTTTATCCCACTGTTAAAAAAAAAAAGCGTGAGACTATGTGAGACTATGCAGATACGGGAAGTAAACCGGAGATGGTGTGTCTTGACGATTTTTGTTGCGCGAGTCTTGATTTTTTTTCCAGGACTTTCAAAAAGCGTTAAGCATTGGTTCCAGGGGGTCCCCAGCAAAATGTTATTATTAAATATGGCTCTTTTATTGCTACTTTTAACTTTTTAATGGATCTTATGTAAGTAAAGCCTGATAAAAGTGTCAACCTCCCAAAATCTTGAAATTACATCTACTCTGTTAAAAATGTCCTGGGGGACCCCCAGCGTGGTCAAGAGCCCCCCCTCCCCCTGGGAAAAAATCTCCTGTTATTGTTATCAGACGGTCTGAGGTTGGCAGGTATGCTAGAGAGTGAGGTTCCATTAACTACCATAAAGAACATAAAGTAAAGCAGGCTAAAATGATTATGTCAACCATAGAGTTAAAAAATAAGGATGTCAACCAGGGCAGGGACATTAGCTGGTATTATTATTATAATTTTTATATAAAGTATTTTGGTCTCATGTTGTTGCCGCGACACCTGCTGGCTGAAAAAAGTCAATGCAGGGCTTTATAAATGGCACTGACAACATAATTATTCATAGCATATTTGTATTGTGTAGGCTATACATTATGTAGATAAATTACTGATAGCATTCTTTCTATGTTGGTGGGGAAATGTAAGGTTTGTGCGTGAGAATCTAAAACTTGCCTTACATTTATAGGAAGGGGGGAAACAATAATTGACAATTATGAATTATTAATTCCACTTAAAGGTAGGGTAAGTGATTTGCGTTGGTTAAAATAATTGTTAAATAGCTCTATATTCTGATAGTACTCATTGCTATAGAGTGTTTTTTCAGTATTAGGAGTCTCCTTGTCTCTCCACCTCTTTATTAAACAGAAAATTCATTTTCGTTTCAGTTTCAGTTTCATTTCCAATTTTATCCAACCAGGACAGAGAACTCAATCATGATATAGATTAAACAAGTGAAATTGGAAGTGATGACACTAAGAAATGAGCAGACAAAATTGGAACTGAAACACTATACAAATTAAAGGGATATTTCACTTTCAAAAAAACTTTTGGTCATTCTATCGTCTACTCAGGCTTTTGTGAGCCCCCCAGACCGTTTTTAAGTTGCTTGATTCAGTATTTAGATATTTGATAATAATTTTATCAGACACGCCCCCTTCCTATACAAACCCATTATAACTTCAAACTCCATTTTTAACATGTTAGATTTGTCAAAAACACCCGTCCTTGCTTCTGGTGACTCACCCTGCCCTCCTAATACGCGAGGGGGCCGTGTTTTTTCGATAACTTTTTTCATTTATTTTTAATATTATTTTTGGAAAATGAAAAAAAATTAAATACATTAAAAAAAAAATATATATATATATGAAAAAATGTATCGAAAAAACACGGCCCCCTCGCGTATTAGGAGGGCAGGGTGAGTCACCAGAACCAAGGACGGGTGTTTTTGATGAATCTAACAGGTTAAAAATGGAGTTTGAAGTTATAATGGGTTTGTATAGGAAGGGGGCGTGTCTGATAAAATGATTATCAAATATCTAAATACTAAATCAAGCAACTTAAAAACGGTCTGGGGGGTTCACAAAGGCCTGAGTAGATGATAAAATGACCAAAAGTTTTTTTGAAAGTGAAATATCCCTTTAAGCTTAAAAATGGGTACTTTCTCCTGATTGGCTGAGATTTTGACACCTACCGAAAAATGTATTTTCTGTTTATTAAAGAGCTGGAGAGACAGGGAGACATCTGTTACTGAAAAAACACTCTATAGCAATGATTACTATCAGAATATAGTATTTTAACCTTTTAACAAAATACTTTTTGTTTTAACCAAAAAATATCACTTACCCTACCTTTAATAAACTTACAATATCATTGTTCACCATTCACTTAGGCTACGGGGTTGGGAAAAGCCATCTAAAACTTAAAATGCAATCAAAAATCCATAATTCAAGTTGCACAAAGACATGTCTTTTCAACAGACATCTCTACCCACTGGGCACACAATACAACAACGCCCAAACGTCGTGCATACGCCGTCCATACGCCGTCCGAGTCAGACGTGTGTCGACGTCGTTTCAACGTATTTTTTGCAAACAGCTGCTGACTGAGGTCGACGTCGTATGGACGGCGTATGCACGGCGTATGGGCGTTGTATTGTGTGTGCCCAGTAGTGATGAGCGGGTCGACCCGTAACCCGCGGGACCCGCGGGTCAACCCGCGGCGCGGGTAGGTCGAGTCAGGATTTCAGAGAAAATTATGCGGGCTGAGGGTGAGCGGGTCAGCCGCTCTCCACGAAAAAAAAAAAAAAAAACCCTATTTTGACCAACATGCTTGTTTATTCAGCCCATGACAATGTTGTGCTACTGTAGACATTTAAAGGGACTTTGGGTACTTAAAAGAGCGCTATATAATATATATATATATATTCCCACCGCGGGTCGCGGGGCGGGTTGAGCCATAGATTTATATATGGGTTCGCGGGGCGGGTTGAGGCGGGTCGCGTTCCGTCGCGGGTTGGGGCGGGGCGGGTCATGAAAAAACCCGACCCGCACATCACTAGTAAAGAGATATCTGTTGAAAAGATATAAAGATATCTGTTGTCTTTTACAACATTATATTATATTATATTATATTATATTATATTATATTATATTATATTATATTATATTATATTATAATAAATGTGACCTCATAAAAATGTAAATGTATTATTAATTAACAGGAGCAGTTAGGGGTTGGGTGTTACATTACAATAACCCTGTGTGTCTGCTTTAATTGGCTAATGAAGCTAATACTAATTATTTAGTAAAACTTTAGCTGGGAAGAGTTCTTTCAGTCATAACCCCCCACTTAGCTATCAGGAAACAGGGGAGGGACGCAGTCCCCTGATGGTCCTCCGTGTACGTTGATGGCATGGGAATTGAACCTGCAAACTGTCTGTAGCAGAGGCAACCGATCAAGCGCACCAAACCACCTTTGGGCCCTGAGCAGGTGTCTTCTAGTGCTTTTTTTGTATTTTGGCCTTGAAATTTTCAAAGTACTACAATATTGAAGAATGGGACAATTGGGATTTGAACATGGAACATCTGTGCTTAGTGTCTGATGACTATCCCATTACACCATCTCTCACTGTCTCTCAGCAGGTGTCTTCTAGTGGTTTTGACTGGCTTTTTTGTATTTTGGCCTTGAAAATATCAAAGTACTACAACATTGAAATATGGGACGACTGGGATTTGAACATGGAACATCTGTGCTGAGAGTCTGATCACTATCCCATTACACTATCTCTCACTGTTTCTCAGCAGGTGTCTTCTAGTGGTTTTGACTTGCTTTTTTGTATTTTTACCTTGAAAATGTCAAAGTTCTACAACATTGAAATATAGGACGACTGGGATTTGAACATAAAAGAAAATCTGTCCTATATTATCAAACATCTAACAACAATATGAACTATAGTGTTAAAGGGACTACACCATGAATTTGAACTTTTCCTTTTTTTGGTGTGTTTTTGGTCTCCCCTACCTCTCTTCTATCCCAAACAACACCCCAGTTTGAACACTCAGGCTTTCACAGCATATCTGGGGTTTTATGTAAATTGGTCTCAAAACAGACCAAACTGATTTTCAGTTCCCAAAAAAAATGATTTTTTTTTTTTACTGTTTCCACACAGAACCAGGAGATAACATGCATACAAACTGGCTCAATAGCGCCCCGTGCCAAACAGGACAATGTGGTATTGCAGGTGAAAGTGCTTTATAAGCCAGAGAGAAGTTAGTTGGAATGAGTATATCTGAGGCTTGATTTAGGCTCAAACCTTTTAAAAAACGTTTAAGGGACATAAACAATGATATTAAATATTAAAAAAAAAAAAAAAAAATCATGGTGTAGATCCTTTGAACAGAGTGACAATGACATATCACATGAGTCATTGTGAAACAATTATGATTCATGGTCACACTCTATTTCAGTAATATAATTAAATTGATTATATCTTATTTCATTTTATTTGAATGCAGGGTCAACCCTTTCACGCATGAATTATGATAACCTGAGAAAAAAAAATGTTACTAAGTGTTTTTATGTGTCTTTAGACATAAATATAACAACTGCACTTCATTTTTTTTTAAACAACAATTATTTAAGGAGTTATTGACCTGTCCACTCAGGAGGACAGCATGCATTTGTGTTTTTAACTGAAAAGAATAAGGATCAAATACAACCAATGAATAAAATTATAAAAATCTAATAATATCAAATCAAATATATTTGTAATGCTGTAAAACAAAATTTTTCACATTTCTAACATATTCTAATACTATTTATTAACTTTCTCTTGACTCCTCGGCTCAACAAACACAAAACACATAAAAAATAGTGTTTCTACTGTCAAGTGAAAACCAAAATAACTCTAAATTGAACACCAACATGAGTGCTTACTGTCTAGTGAAAACCAAACTGTGTGATGGGTGATGGCTGATTGAAGTTAGCCTGGCATGGCCAGACTAGTGCAGGCTAGATTGAAGTAGTCGCACCTGGCCTGAGTCAAACTAAATTGACTAAGCACCTAGGGCACAAAGCCTGCAAGCATTTTATGCAGATGTACTTGGATGTTCCTGTGCATGCAACATCATGGCATCTGTTTGCATTGTTTTGTGTCTGTATGCTGGGGCCAGTGGTTTCCAGGGGCAAACCTGGTCTCAGGGGTGCCTTGGACACTGCAATGTGTTTCACAATGTTCATACAAGATGGACTTGGTGAAGCGATATAGTACAGGATATAGGTCAGTAAAACTGAAGAGACTGTATTACTGAAATACATCTGAAAGAGAGTGTTGGGAGAGTTACTCACAATGTCCTCTGTTATTTTTGTAGAAAATGTTCATCAAAATAATGGTGGCGGTTGGTGGTGATTTTGGGTGGGGGGCTAAGAAATCTATTATACTATAAGCTACCTATATAGTTCACCCTGCAGCAACAGCATCACATTCCAGATACCAGGTTACAGTAATGACACTACTATATGCCTATACTTTGTTATAGCAAGAGCTCCACTCCACAACAACACAAGTAGGCTACCCACAATAATAGCCTGATGATGCAAAAAATAAACACGCACACGCACACACACACACACACACACACACACACACACACACACACACACACACACACACACACACACACACACACACACACACACACACACAACTATTTCTTCTTCTTTCTCTGTGCATTTTAGCAAAAAGGATTATATGCCAAAATGATTGGATAGGCAACATGTTATGTGTTCCAACAGTAATGACTGCTGATGACCTACTGCAACAGTTTTTATTACAACTGTAATCAATTCAAATAGCTCCATGGGGATTGTTTTTGTTTGTGTGGGATGGGGGATGGCTGACCTGGCCTGAGTCAAACTAATTGGACTAATTGGACTCAGAGTTGGGCACTGTGAGTCCAATTAGTTTGACTCAGGCCAGGTGAGACTACTTCAATCAACCATCACCCATCACACAGTTAGGTTTTTGCTGAAGTCTGGCCACTTGGGTCAAAACTGAATTTCCCTTGTAGGTTCAAATAGGTTATTATTATTATTATTATTATTACCCGTATTATTATTATTATTATCATCATCATCATACAGCTTCACTGTCACTGCTAATCATATTTGCTTATCCTTCTTTTTCTGGCAGCCATTGATCACCACTGGCCACTATCATCATCCTCACTTTAGTCATATAATAGTTACTCCACTATCCTGTAGGCCTAGGTCTATAATGAGCTGCACATGACCTCTACAAAATATAAATAGACCCAAATGTACTCCCATAATGTAAAAAAATATGCATAAAATATTATTTTTGATACAAACAATGCAGGTTACTTTCTAATAACATGAATACATTGATTTATATCCAGAAAGGTAACTGCAGATGAAGCATTTTCAAGAGCAAACTGTGGCAGCAAAAGTATGAATTGTAGTTGAAATAGAGCCAGTGATGCATGCAGTCCAATTTAGTGGACAGATGATCAATCATAATTTCCTTCCAATATAAAATCAATACTTGGAATTTTTCACAACTATAGTGCTTATTAGATGTTACTTGATGTAATAATATTTTTTTTACCTGCAGGGGTCTCCTACTTTAGAAGGAATGGATAGATATTCCTGAGCTGTTGGGCTTGTTTACATTTCTGTCAGCCATCTTGGATGTTGAAAAAATTATGTTGCAGTTACAACACCTGGCCACTGGATGGCAGTATTGAGGTGATGCTCTAGCGTCCCCTGTATAGGCTAGTATGCAACTCTGACATCAAAACCTATTCTTATAATAGAAAATGACATTTTAATAGCTGTCCACTGTAGTGACCGTTATGCGTGAAAGGGTTAAAATGAGTCCATATACAAACACATGTGTTGAATTAACTGTGGAAAAACTTGAAGAACAAGGCACTGGATTAAGTAAGCTTGGCTGTTAGCCTGGTCCCTACCAGGCTAACTTCACAGCTAAATTTCCATGGTAACTAAGGTAGGATTGTGTAAATTTTCTTTCGTGAAATCGAGTCATGGATAAACTTATCCAGGGTGCTCTGGCTAAACTAATCTGGCAAGATAATTCAGCTTTCATGAAACCGATTCATCGCTAATCCTGGCTAAATTAAGCCAGGATAGGTGTTAAATCCAGGCTTAACCCCTAATTCTGCTTTCGTGAAATAGGCCCCCGATCTTTAAGCAAAACACACAATTGGTACCACATTTCAGTTTAATTATATTCTTCATTTTGTGCATACAAAAGAGCATGTATCATCATTTCCTTTTCAAACAAACAAATGTTTCCTTTTCCCATCTCTTACACTGTCCTATAGCTGCATGTGAGAAAATATATTACTACATAATATGGAGATCAACATGAAAACCAGACCACAATATATATTATCGCTGTAATACAAGTACTGCTTTTCTATGTCATGAAACAAGGCAACTCACACTAAATAATGCACAGTACAAATGCATGAAGCAAACAAATACAAAAATATGACTGGATAAGAAAAAAAAAGCTTATTAATCCAGGAGTGCTCTGTCTTTGGTTAAATACATATACTGTAGGTCCTTAGGCAGCTGTCTTGGCTGTGTTTGGTCTTCAACAAATTTATACATGGTTAGCTTGATATGAACATGTGCATTCACACTGTTATGGCATCCGCAAGTCATTCTTACTAGCCAGGTTATTTGTATACATTTATAACAATATAGCAGTCATTATACTGTAGTCGACACGATACCTCAAGAGTTGATGAATTTTAAATGTATTGCAGATACGTGATTGATTGAATGAACAAATTATTGCAGCAAATATGTTCACTAGACACAAGTACTGCTTGTCATGATACCGTGAATGTCTGTCACAAGGACAGAATGTCAAGGTGGTGGTGTGTAGAACATCCCTGTACTTCACTCTCCATCAGTAATTCTCCTTCCAGGGTACATTCTATTAAAACTCTCTTGTTGAACGTAACATTGCCCTATTATCAACAACCTTTTCAGTTCATCATACACATTTACCTGTAACTTCTCTACACACGCTGCTCCCCCCACACACACACACACTCAAAAGTTCTGTAAAAAACCCATACATTCATTATTACTTTCATTAGATAGTTAACCCATTTAGACCCGAGGCCGATACTAAAAAGTTTTCTGAAAAACTTCTTCTTATTCAAAATCATTAAAAAAAAAATGTTGCTATAAAGTATACTGTATATAGCAACAACTACACACAGAGGTGTTCCCGGCTTGAAAGTTATAATAATAACGCATAGGTGTTCCAGGTCTAAAAGTATGAATGTCTCTCACACCACCACAAGTTCTGTGTATTTAGTTGTAAAAGTTGGATTGTCGAAGATTATTAGCGTGATATACTGTACTGTAGGCACTGTGTTACGATGATATGGATATACCGTGGCAGGATTTTATTGCAAAATTGCGACACAAACTTATGAAACAATAGTAATCATTTAGCTGTACATACTTCTTGAATACCTGAACATCTATTGATATAGCAACTAAATTACAAAGTCAGGGCTTTGGTCATTTCTTTCAGACAACATAATGTAAGGCATTTTGGTAATAATACAAATATAAACACCTCTTATTTTATAAAGGCAGTAATATCTGAAATGTGTAACATCAGGGTTTTTTAATACTAACCCCAAACAGTGCAAGGACAAAGGTCCTGTATGCCTGTACAGTCTCATGGACGCCCCGGGACAGGGCGTCCATTAAGCATCTCTAGCAATATTGAACATTGTTTCTTGAAAAATCAATGAGACAACTGTGTTATGAGATCTGTAAGGCAGGGAATTACACAATCGTTTTGCCATGTAGGCCTGTTGGTCAAAAGAGCAAATCATTATCTACATTGACGGTCTGGACAAAGGTGTGGAGCCTCCCCGTTCCTGGAGGAGTTGTAACACTTCTGATACATGCCTTTTGCAATGCGTCTCTTTAATGGATGTATCCTGATCAAAGCACACAGTAAGATATAAAAGTGCTTTGGTAGATCCAAACAAGCCTAACTGCTCATAGAATAGGGGGAATGTATGTAATTAACATGATCTAGATACCCCCCCCCACGAAGGTGACAGAAATCTCTGTGCCATCATAAGGCAATGGACAAAATCTTAACAGATACGATCTCTAAACAGCCGCCACCCATCCACTGTCCAACCATCTCTCTCTCTCTCTCTCCCTCCATTTATCGACGCTGTGACAGCATGACCTTGTTGATAAAGTTGACAATGGCAGAAGCAGGTTGTTCAGGGTCCAACTCGGCAAACAGGTGGCACACATTCTCCGCCAAGCTGCCCGGCTTCTTGGCTACAAAGCCAAACACCCTGAGAGGACACAAATAGAGCGGTTGAGAAACAGGAGGCGGAAGTGGAAAGAAGAAGGGAGAGAAGTAAAGGAAATGAAAGTGCAGAAGAGAGTTTCTCGAGTAGGATCAGAACAGAACCATGGACGATATAGGTGGGAAATTACACAATTTACCAAATGAAATTCATACTGGTCAGCAAAACCACAACTATTGTTAGCACAGAAAATAGAAATGTGATGTTGAGGGGATTAGTACGGTATGAAACATCGTATAACTTTTTTATTTTTTTTTATTTTGCCAAGGCTCACAAGCAATAATTATGCCATGCACAGGACGTAAATGTAATTAACTTCTCAGTCGTAAATAAATCAAATAAAAGTGACAATCTCTCTCAATAATGCTTAATTTATACTCCGTCATACGATGGTTTCCCACACTTAAAAATGTCAAACTGATTTGATATTCAATTTGAAACAAACCAGTAATACTGACTTTGACCACTTGGGGTCACACTATTCTAAGTTTAGCATCAAAATAATATAGATCATTTTTTGCCATATAGGTGCAGTTTTCATTTTCTTTGACACTATAGTCCTTATACACCGGAGGTATTTTGTTCATGAAACATTTTGGCCAAAAATAAATATTTTCAAACTGATATGATATATGACATGATACTGACATAATACTGACCATGATTCTGAACATGATATACTGACCATGATACTGACATGATACTGTAACTGACCATGATTCTGAACATGATATACTGACCATGATACTGACATGATACTTGAAGTTAGTTCTACCCAAATCTATATGGATCCTTATTGGATTTGTCTGAGTCGGATGTCATGCTGTCACAGTCAGCATGACACACTCCATATTTGGGTGTAGCTGCAGTGGTAACGCTATGGTTTTGGCTGAGTCATAGTGACATAGTTTTACGGGGGTCTGTCACGGGGGTCTGCCCGCCCACCGACGGATTTGGCCATTTTAATATATGATTGGAGCGCGGCGCGTTGTGAGCTTGTAGATCTGCTATTTTCAGAGCGCAACCAAAAACATAAAATTACTTGTCTTTTAGTTCTACTGGATCGCTTCTCCACTAGTCCCTCCCTAACATTTTAGTCTAGTTTTTATTTGTTGACGAAATTGCCAATATATTTAGTCTTAGTTTTAGTCATCATAGCTTAGTTTTTATTTAGTTTTCGTCAGTGAAAAAAAGTAGTCGACGAAAAAAAAAAAAAAAAAAGAATTCACTGACACACACACACACACACACACACACACACACACACACACACACACACACACACACACACACACACACACACACACACACACACAGAACTTACTTAACAGTGGTACTGCCTGAGTTAGTCCACCTAAGGTGAAGAGAGAGAGAGAGAGACAAAGAGCAGACTCAGACACACAGACAGCCATGACTGCCAGACAAGCTTCCATACATTACAGCTGGAGCCGCAGCCACAGACAACATGCCCACGCACTTGAATAAACATGGTCTGCACGAACACAAAAAACACACATGCACACACACAAAAAACACAAACAAGCCAACAAAAAAACTAAAAGCACACAGACACAGATCCATACGACGGCTCACAGCAGATGAATGCAATGAATGAATGAATGATTCTGGTGATGTCGCTACTGCGCGATTTCTGTCCGTTTACAAAGTTAGTTATGGTAGCAACTGCAGGTTCATGCTAATAAAAAAACTGTGAGGTATATCAGAGTTTGCCCCCCCCCCTCCCCCTCCGGTGCCCACCTCCTGTCTTTGGGGTCAATGCTGCTGAAGGTCACACTGTTGACTGGATAGTGTCTCCTGAAGAAAACCCTGCAGACAGAAAGACACACCAGAGATGAACTACATGCTAGCATCCCCACTCTGGGCATGTTATAATAGGCAAACATTAAGCGAAAATAGAAAGATCGCAACTGTGAGCTTGAGATTAGCTATTTCAGCGATCAGCAAAGAGATTTGGATTAGAGGGAAAATAGGAGGGTCCAACTATAGAACCCTTTGGGACCCCGGTCAAATACCTTACATACAGACAGAGTATACAGGTAGACCTAAAAAAACATTTGATATTTAATTTTGAAGCTCAAGCCTCAGCGCTCTGACCAGAGTTGAAACTAATATTCCTGTGAACTTTAGAGCAGTGGTTCTCTACGTGGAGTCCGGTGACACCCAGGGGTCCTTGAAGGGGTTCCAGGGGGTCCACATCTAAATGATTAATTGTTAGGAACTGAATGGATCCTTACCGGTCTGTAACTCATACACATTTGTAAGCTCTCTCCGTGGCATAATGCATGCCAAACTGGGGGTGCTTGAAATTAAAGTTTGAGAACCACTGCTTTAGAGGGATCATGTAAAAAGTAAGTCAGCCTACCAAGTTGTTCATTTCCTTAAACCAGTGGTTCTCAAAGTGGGGTCTGGGGACCCCCAAGGATCCCCCAGACAAAATGAGTTAAGATCCCAGCCAGCACGACCACGTGACACTATGTCGTCCAATGTAAAAAAAACTTTTTTAAAATGCCATGCTACACTATGTCATGTTGTCCAATGTAAAAACCATAAAAAATGCCATGCTACCAATGCCATGAGACTGCCTTAAACGCTGATTTGACCTGCAGCCTCAGAGTAGATCTATGTTCTTACCTGCGCTGGCTGTCGGTCAGTGTGATGCCCTGGCATGTGACCTTGAACTGGACCACGGTAGCGGCGGGACGTGGGCTCCGTCCCAAAGTAGCATCTGTTGCCTTGGCGATGGCTTGGGGGCCGGTCAGAGACTCAGTCTCCACTGAGTTCAGGTAGAGGACATTACAGGCTGAAGAGGGAAAGACCAACAGCCAATCAGATGATGTAAAAAACGCCCCGTAACGACTCAATTTCTACACTCTCAGAGGTAAATGAACACTCAGGATTTTGCAGTGTACAGATGTAGCAATCGCAGGAGTCCTGCTTTTTGAGTGCCTGTTTGCTGACCCACTGCGGTGTGGCTGCCTGACCGCAAGAGGAACTGGTTAGTTAAAATGTTTTGTTACGATACACTAATTTGGTTTTGTTTTGCAATATTCAAGAAGGCATTGTCTGCTATTGTAATGCAGGACAGATGCTGGATAAAGAGAAGAGATGGCAAGAGCAGCGAACTCACCCGCTCCTTGTTTCAGCAAGTCTGCCGCCGTGCTCATGTTACTGGACGTCTGACTCTGAACCTCCTGTCCCTCTCCTATCAGGTCTGCAGGCATGGAAAATGAAAAAACTAAAATACATCGACAAACGATAGAAATGCACGTAACAGTACTGTGTTAAACCACTTAAAATTATGAAAATAGCAGATCTACAAACTCACAATGTATTGCAATGTGACACGTTTGTAGATCTGCTATTTTTGTGGTTTTGTGGTTAAAATTGGTTTTCCTTGAGTCTGTGAAATAGTTTTCACGTCAAGGACGATAATCAAATGATGTTGTGCAATACCGACCTTTCTCAGGTATTTTCAGAGTGCAGGGCAGAGAGATGGGAGTGATGGAGTGCTGGTAGACTAGGGCAGACAGACTCCCTGTGGTTGAGAGAAAAGCATCTAGATCAGTGGCGAACAGTAACTAAGTACAGTTACTAGAGTACTGTACTTTTGTTTTTGTATCTGCACTTTCCTTGAGAATTTGTTATGGTGAAAGTATCCTACAGTTTCCACCATAATATCGTACAGTAGAAAAACAATTACCAAAGTAGGGTTCGTTCTGACATCCTTTGATCTTGACCCCCCGAGAACCCGTCTCTATGAGGAAGTGTCTGACCAGCTGCTCCAGAGGGTCAATCACTGAGGAAAGAAAATATTCCAACCAATGACAAAAGCCACTTATCCACAGAAAAATACATCAGGAAGTGAGAACAGATGTAACAATTACAATGAACCGGTGGTTCTCAACAAAAAAAAAATCAGGGACTCCCATAACTCTGAGAGTGCACCAAACAGAATCAAATGGACCCGTAAGGTTTGTACACTCTCTGAGTTACAGACCTATAAAGCCTCCTACATGCTACCATCCACCAACCAAACTTTGTTCTTATGGGTTAGGTGATAACTACAAAATGACGTCCATCTGGGCGGTCTCATAACTTTCGGTGGTCACATAGTCACCTGGTCAGCACACCTAGATGTCTTTACTGACCCAATCGCTAAAGACAGTGTGATTCATTCACTCTAATTAGGCTATTCTGTCAGCAGTGAAAGCAGTGGGAGCAGACACTGGCTGAGGAGTTTATACAAAGACCTCTGTCCCCCTCTAGTGACCATGCATGAACACAAACTTAAAGGAGAATTCCGGACATTTTAAGTGTTATCTTTGATGTCTAGTTACTCACCTACCGACGTAAAAAGTGGCGTTCTTTTTTTCCAGAGATTCCCCTGTCGTCATTTTTTAAACCCCCTCCGTTGTCATAATGGGAGCGCGTGGCTTAGGGAAATTCGTCTATTATAACCGATGCAATGTTATTTTTTTCTCTACTACTAGTCATTGTAGAGTCTCATGATAGTCAAACATGCGCTGAAAGTTCCTGAGAGGCTACCGTTAATGGCGAACGATTTAACACTGGTTGCTTTCCAGAACCTGGCAACTTGGTGTTGCCAGGTTGAGAAACAAGCAACCAGTGTTAAATCGTGCCTCCGTGACAAATGTCCAAATGTCCGATATCCATCCAGGTATTAAAATAATCACGCTAGATGTACACAAACTTGCTCCAGCGCTGGAGACAGCGCAAGCTACACAGCTGTGATTAATTCCATCAAATTACTGAACGGGGGACGGGAATCACCTCAGTTTGGCTGACAGTGGGCTAAATGAGTATGAAAGGTGTCTTATCAAAAATAACTTTTTCTTATCAGTCATAAGAAGAAAGTTCTGACGTCGGATGGACTTTTTTGAAGCATGTAGCAGCCCCCTTAAGGGTCCTTTTCAAACCTTTAGACCCCACTTTGAGAACCACTGCAATGGTCCAATAGAAAAAGCTATGGTTAAAATGAACCCGTCTTACCCTTGCTGCTGTGGTTGTTGATGTTAACAGGAGGTATAGCCACCTTGAGGGCCAGGCCATAGGCCCCCTGGAAGGAGTTACTGTCCCGGATCAGGAAGGATCCAGGCTCCCTCTCCTTCAGAGCTGCTATAGCTACAATCAAACAGAGCAATGATGTTATGACTGCTTCATGGTATAAACTTAAGCCCATGTTGCCAGGCTTTCATGATGACACAGGCCGCCACATGGGATTATTTTTGTTTGTATGACTTCGGTTGGGCTCTGCTGCTGGTAGACTGGCACTGTCCCTTATGTATACGCTGACATATTTGATAACTGCTGCAAAGGTATTTATTTATTGGGGAGGGGGCATTTTCATGATTTTTTTATAGTGACAGACGTATTTGTTTCTATATCTGCTGCTGTTTAACTGTCTGATTTTATTTAAAAATGTATTGCTATTTTTAAGTATTGTTAATGAACCTAATGTATATATTTTGCATTGTTCGTATTATATTAGGATAGTTTACATTATCTGACCTGTTGTCTTAGTCTTTCTCTCTATTATTCACACTCTTTCTTGTACTGCAAATGATGATGTACAAAAAATAATTTCACCTGCATATGACAATAAAGTTGAATCTGAATCTGAATATAAATCTCAGTTATCAGTGTGAGATTTGTGATGCTAGGGTCTGTGAGTTACAAATGGATACATTGACAGTTGACACTGAGGATGACACTTAGAAAGTTAGAAGGCACTCTCTATATTCATATACAGTCAACTCAAATAACACATTTATTTTAGACAGTACCTTGTTCTCTGGAGATGCTTGGCTTGTACCAGAACCGAGAGCTGTCCTGTACAAACTTCACACTGACCCTGCTGGCACTCTCTGCGTCTGTCACTGGCCCATCACTGTGGCCAGTAGGGGCCGCTATTTCCCCCACCGTGGGAGAGAACGTGACATGATGCTGTTGCTGGGTGCCGTTGGCCGTGGATGAAGGAGCTGCTCTCAGGGTACCCAGCCCACCGTCAGGTGACCCTGGCTGGGAAGGATGGCGGCGTTTTTCCGGGAGAGGAGGCTGGGAATCAGGGTGGGGGATGGAGACTGTGGAGTAGTTGGAGTAGGAGGAGGGAGGGTGGAGATGGGGGGTGTTAGGGGTGTAGAAGCCTGCCACTGAATGCCTGTCGGTAGCCTCCGGAGCCGGGGAGTAGGGCTTGTCTCCATGTCCCATCATGGCGGTGGGCTGCAGCCCAGGGTAGTGGTGGTGTGGTGGGCCATGTTGATGGTTGTGGTTGGGATGGTGGGCGTCAGGCCCACTCAACATCAACCTCCGACCTAGGGTGGCGAAGCCAGGAACCGGGGGATCTGAGACAGGGGAGCCTTCCATGCTACTGGACGGGGGTTGCGGGGAGGAGGAGGAGGACATGGCTGCCGTTTGAGACAAAGAGGCTGACGTGGAGCTGGGAGGGGTAGGTGCGGGCTTTCTGGCCTCCAGGGTGGGTTCCCTGGGTGAAGAGGATCCGTTGGCCTGAGGCTGCGCTGGGACGTGAGGTTCTGGAGAAGCCTGGGTCTGTCTCTGGCTCTGGGGCTGGGTTGTCGCCTGGGTAACAAGCGACGGCAGTGCAGCAGTCTCTGAGGGATGGGGGGTCTGGAGGGCCAGGGGACCTGGCTGGACGGGCACATCTGATGCAGCCGAGGTGCGAGTGGGGGAGGAGGGGGCCTGGCAGTGGCCGTTGGGCCGGTCAGGCGTGACGGGCGTGACGGTGGAGATGGGAGAAGGGGCAGAGTTCTGATTCCGTGGGGACGGCGCTGAACTACAGTGGCTCTGCTGATGGCTGGGCGGAGGTGCGTGTGTGGGGCTCCGGCTCATACAGTGGTCGCTGGGTTCTGTGTGTGTAGAGGATTGTGTATCTTTGGCAGGTTGCACCGGGGTTGAGGGTTCTGCCATATGCGTTTGGGTCAGCTGGGGCTCCTGGCTAACGTTGTCATCCCGGCACGGTCTGTCCTGTGATCGGACAGTGTCGTAGTCACTGTTGATGATGTCTGTGGTTCGGATCTCACACTCCCTGGGCCCTAGACCAGGACTAAAGCAAACACGATTGATCATTAAAGTCATTCAGCGTGCGACGAAGTGTAAATAATTAGGTTGAAATAAGACAGAGTGAATACCTTTCCTGCGTACGCATAGGGCTGCTGGTGTGGACCGGCGTGGGCGGTCCAGACGTGTCAGAGGGGGTGGAGCATGCACCGTGAGCATCTCTGTGGGTTCTTTTAAAGGAACCATGGGTAATGTGGTCCCTCCAACCAACACTCTCACCAGAACTACGAAGGCCATCTAAGAGTGATGGAGATTACCCTTTACACAACATCTACCTCATGCAAATTCATGCACGTTAATATATCAGTTATGTTAAATTGCATTTCAAATGTTTAATTTCCACTGAGATCATGGCATTGACTAGTCTAAGATGGTGCTGTGGGCTACTGCCTCAGTGTATTTGTACTCATTCTAGAGAGCAACCAACCAAGTAAATGTACAAAAAGAACATCTGACTTTATATTGTTTAGAGTAACTGCAAACGTCATGATCACAGGTAATACAACAATCTACATTCGGAGTTCTAGATTTTGGACAACGAAACAACTGTTTTGTTGCCAGCATTCCCCTGGTATGTAGGCTATGTGTGTGTGTGGAGGTCATTGTTAACGCTCACTCACCAGTCTGTGTGTCAGAGCCATACGAGTGCTGAGGATCCACATGGTGGTGATTATGCTCTGCTGGGCCGTTGCCGTGGCTGCAGGACCCTGGCATGGAGGAGGAGGGAGGCAGAGGGGAGGTGGACTCCGACTGGTACCCTGAGGCGTAGCCCCTGCTCTCAGAGGGGGAGGGCTGGTACGGCGAGCACGGACAGGCCTGGTGGGGGGTTTGATACCCGCTGCTGCTGCTGCTGTACTTCAGATCCAGGTGGGAGTGAGCGTGGGACCTCGACGCCTCCGGATAGGCGGGGTGACCCGAGGGCAGCGGGTCAAAGGAGAACGCCGGGAGGTCGTGACCCTGCGGACCGTACGACGCCACGGTGGCCCTCCTGTGCCAGTATTCCTCCCTCTCCCTCTCCCACTGCAGCTCGGCCTCCCGGTCTCTCTCCCAGTGGAGGGACATCTCCCGGCCTCGCCTCAGGCCAGCATCCCTCTCCCAGTGGAGCTCCGACCCTCTGGACAGCTCCGTCTCCCTGGCTCTCCTCAGCCCCATGTCCCTCTGCTGGAGCTCCGCCTCTCTGTCCCAGTGGAAGCTGTCGCCTCGGTCTAGCCTCATGCCGTGGTAGGTGGCCGAGTCCTCTCTCCTGACGCTGCAGTCCCTGCAGGGGCAGCCGGGGGGCGCCAAACCATCCAGCATCATGACATCGTGGTAGGTGGGGCTGGTGGCCTGCTTGGGGTGGTGAGGATGCGGGTGGTGGTGGCTGTGGGAGGCAGGGGGGTGGTGGTAGGGGGCGTATTCGTCCCCCCGGCAGAGCATCCGTCCCGGCGCAGACAGCGGGTGGGGGTGGGAGTGTGGGTGCGGGTGTGAGTGGGGGGCGAGGTCTGGGGGCGGATAGGGGTACAGGTGGCGAGAGGTGGGGGGCGCGGATTCGGAACAGGAGCGGGCCAGGTAGTGTGGCGGTCCGCCCTGGCGGTCCCAGACCAGGTCTGGCGGCGGGAGGGACTGATGGGAGTGAGGAGTGTAGTGCTGGCAAAGATCCATATGCGAGGGCGGGGCCGTGGAGTTAGGGCTGGCAGAGGGCGGCGGGCCGTGGTGGCCGTTGGTCCCCGGCGCCCGGTCGAGGCAGTAGCCGTTAGGCATGAGGAGGGTCCGGTCGCAGCCCGGCTCGGCACAGCGCTGGGATCTGTACCCGGCCCGACAGGAACACGACCGGCCGAGCCGCAGCGTCCCGCTCCGCTCCGACGGTAAGGAGTCCAAGTCATCCAAGATGGCCGTCTCGCGCTCCCCATTCCCCTCGATGCCCCCGAGGAGGCGATCCAGTTCCTCCCGCTCCTGTCTGGTCGGCGGCGGGGGACGGGTGGGCTCGTCCTGGCGTTCTGGATGGATGTACGATTGGCTAGAATGGCCAGAGTGGGCTGAGTCGGAACAAGGAGACATGAGGTGATTGGGTCTGTCCTCAGTCATGCCCTCCCCTGGGCTGCTGCCATTGGTTGAGGTGAGGGAGCCAGAGCCTGGACCACTGCGTTTCTTTATCTGGGCATAGAGACTGCCATCCACAGGGCCTCTAGTGTGGGCGATGTCTGACACAGAAACACAGACAGGGACAGTTATGCATTAAGAAGGCAAAAGGATCTATTTTGAACGACACGTAAAGAGGCAAATTGTTCAAAACGCTGCATTAATAATTTACTGTAGGGAGTTGGATATCTTCCACACTCACTACTGTGTAATAGTTTTAAAGACTATTTGTATACCTCTTGCTTAACTTCTGCTGTGCCTGTTAGTAATATAATTTGAATGTCAACAAATCAGCAAAGTTTGAAAAAGAGTGTAATTTGAATGTCAACAAATCAGCAAAGTTTGAAAAAGAGTGTAATGTGACTGAGGTGTGATTTGTGAGTGTGAGAGACATTTTTGAATGTTACCTTCCAGGCTATCCTGATATCGCTGGTTAAAGTTCTCATATGAGTCCCAGCGCACCACAGGGTCAGCTGTGTTATAGTCCACAGTGACAGCTGGGTCGTTCTTCTGGTACTCACGGCCTTGGGAACGATGTAGAGAGATAGTTTACTTTGTTTAGCTTAATATCCATTACATCATGGGAAAAGTCATAAGCATGTGGAATGGACCTCTTCCTGTTCAGCCACTGAGTCTGAAAGCTTGTCAACATCACCCTGTTAGTGGTCAGCTTTTAATGTTTTGTTTTGCTTCCTCTCCTGAGGGGAGGGGAGAGCTGACGTTTTTGAGTGGAACATAAATGGTGAGAAGGACGTAACCAACCTTTGATCTTCTCAGGTCCAGAGGAGAAGACAAACTCCACCGTGGCGTCAGATGGGAAACGCTCATCTGAGGGGAAAAGGACAGAATTGAAGGGTTGAGAGGTTGAGAGGTTGAGAGGTTTTGAGGAATGGCACATTGATGTCGCTGTCATGCTTGGTTGGAACTAAGTATTCTAAATATGTTGGTACTTAACTGATTTAAACAGAAATGTTATCTATCAAGCATTTGTAATGTAAAAAAATAAATCTGTAGGACTAAGGGGTAAATGAAACCCAGCCTTCATAAAAAAAAGAAGAAAACACACGCTGGCAGTTCTGTGATGTGGGAACCACTCCACAAATTAAAGCACACTGGTGTTCTAGCCCACTGTTTATGGAGAACCTCTCTAATAATATATCATAGTATATTACTCAGACCTTTTCCCAGAGGTGGATAAACTGCTGTTTATATTTCTAATGCTTCGTTTAGCCCAGTCACATGATTTCTACATACAGTACTCCCCCTGTGCATTACAGAGTCACCACTTTTCAGCTGGAAGCAATCTGACTTTTCACAGAAAGCGAAACCAATGAGGAAATGGGGTAATGAGCTCGTTCATTACAGAATTAAGCAATAGACCGGTGCTCACCGAGCCTGCTTTAACCCCTCCAGAGGGATTGCTCAGGACACGAATGCTCCATGTGTACAGTACAGAATATTCCCACCACGCTCATCTCCAGAAAGCTGCTATTACGTCAGTTTGACCAACTGGAAGAATAAGTGATGGCTATTAAAGGATTTAATCTTCAACCGCTGTATGGGACTATTTAGAGGAGTAAAAATACGACAAATTCATTCCCAATGCACTCATATCCACAAAGCTGTTATTAAGTCAATTAGTTCAACGTGGTAATTATGCTGCAACTGAAGCGACGATTTGAGACACCGTTGGGGACGAGGCAAGAGGGGAAAACATTCAATCTGGACTCGGGGGGCAGAGAATGTTTTGTTCTCGCGAATTTATTGGGGATCCAACTACAAATCGTGTTTTACATGCTTCCTGTACGGCTGCTGGACTAGCACTCATCCCCCCAAAGGAATTGTGCATTAAATAGGCCTACTACACTGCTAATGTTGATGCAGAATGGAAAGAGGCAATTACAATGGCTACCGCAGTACCCATGCCCTGCTGCCTAGCCCTCGTTGCTGCTTCTCCTTCTTCTGTCGTATGTCCTTAGACCTTCAGCTCCGTTGCAGCAAGCCAGTCCAGTGTGTACCGGCCACCATTAGGTGGCCGGTATTTAGGGCAGCTGTTGACAGGCAGTTTGTTGGAGTGGCTTGTAGACATCCGGAGTCCGTAGGACGGTGTTGAGGGCAGCATCCAGCTTCTTCACATGAGGGCTACGGCTCCAGATTCGGGTACAGTACTCAGCGGCGGGGAACACCAGAGCCTCGGTGGAGATGCGCAGTGTCTTTGTGGTGGCTCCCCACGTAATACCGGCTAGACGCCACATCAATTCTTCAGCTTCAGCTTTTGCTGCTAACCCCACTGTGGTCTGGGCAGGATAGAATACCATGTGCATCTTCTGATATACATGAAGGCACCAGCCACTTCTTTTCACCTGACAGCAAGGCATTTCACCAAGCCAGTATAATGTGCGGACGGAGGTGCAAGTTTTCTTCCCCAGATCCCCATCACTCTCAACAGGTGCCCCAAGAAACCAGTAGAAGTCACTAGTGCAGTGACAAGCCGGCCGGCTTCTCACCCGCGATCACTGCCAATTGTGATCAATGACGCGTTTTACCCCTCCGCCACCTGGATGCCCCCATCTGAAAATATCTTTTTTGTTTTAGCCTATTTAGGTGCCTGGCTGGGGGCTTAGAATAAAGAATAAAGTAAGTGGTGGTAAGTGGAAAGATAATGACAGGAAAGAAAGTGTACTTGTTTGACAGTTTCACACACTGAACTGAACCACGCCAAATCTGAACTGTTCTGATACAATAAACCCCACCCATCTGGGGGTGAGGTTAAAACAAACCCTAGGATCTCTCTTCTCTTACTCTCCACACCAGGTTATAACTCTAGACCCGTCCTATCTCTCCCCCAGACTTCTCCCTCCTTATGGGACAGCTACCCACAAACACTACTGATATTGTCACCATGTCACCTTCTCTTTCCCCACAGCCTCCCTTACCAGTGCAAGCTTCGTCCAGCTCTCCCTTGCCAAACCAGAGCTGGGATCCATGTATGGTGCATGTGTGGAACTGCAGCCTGAACACTGTGTCTCTGTCTGCACTCTGGGCACGTCGGTGATAACATTTCACCTGTAGAGGGCAGCAGGGGAGAAGGGGAGAAAGAGGGAGAGATGTATTCAAAACTATCAGGATACAGAGAAGGGGAAAGATGTTAAAAACAACAGATTTGCTCTAAAGGGAGATATCAACCATGAGGACGAAGTGACTGATGAGTGAAAATGTGAACTTTATTAATTAATGTAACTTTAAAGTCATCAAATCATTTAGACACTGATTGTGATTTATTTCCCCCCAAATACTGTATACAACGTATGACGACAACATGAAGATAAAAAAAAAGACAATTTACTGAAAATGTACAGTTGTGAATATTTTCACTACTGATTCATACAGTCAAAATTATTTCTTAGTGATCTCACTGGATTTATTAGTGTGCTGTGCAGCCATTTGTTGCAAAGTATAAATTACACAACAGGAAGCTTGATGGAGGTTTGTTTACGAGAACAGTCTGTGCTTCTGTCGAAGACAAACAATGTCACTTAAGTCACACGTATACGACCCCTCCTTAAGAGGAATGTCGTGCTTACTCACCATGATGTCACCCTTTAGCAGCAGGGCTGGCTCGATGGTCACACTCAAGCGCCTGCCTCCGGAGCCCTGCAGGTCACTGAGAACAACGCGGTATCCACAAATACGTTTATTAGATAACGGACAAGCCGATTCTACAAATGCCTTCTAAATCAGCAACATTTTTCAAAAATGTAAAAAAAATAGCAGATGTACAAGCTTGCAGCGCCACAAAAAGTGACGCGCTGTGAGCTTGTACATCTGCTATTATTGAATAGCCAACGCAAAAATCTAAAATGACTCATGCTTTCCCGGTTTTAAAGGGCCTTTTCGCCACATCAGCTACTAAGTCGGTTACGGTAAACCAAATAGACCATTAAAATGTAAAATATGAGTTGTGAATGGAATTAAACAAGAGTAACGTTCAGGCCAACTGTTTTGTATTGTATGCACTGCCAGTAGAAAGTCTGTATTGTTTTAAAGTTTGCATCTGTTTTGCATTGCGCGCCACTAGAAAGACTATTCTTTTGAGACATGTTTAGACTAAAGACTTCATGCAGTGCACTTCATGATGATGCCATGTGTGGGTGTTAGCTGGGTGACAGGATAACAGACACTGCATGACATGTTTGGCTTGATGTCATACAGGTACGAACAGTGGATGAAAACAGAATCTCCGCACAGGTCATCATGAGGTGAGTGAGAACAAGATATGAATATAGAATAATAAAGGATAAAGGATTACTTTAGAAATTATTTGTAAGTGAGCTGTAATGATTTTGTTGCATATTTTATTTCTGTACTATTATGACTACTTCAAAACAGATGAGGCCTTGTGCGCACTGTGATCTTTGGTGCCCCGACAAGGGGGACCAAACCTGGACCCTGGGAACCACTACCATACAGTAAAGTGACACACACTTTCATCATGTTATTAACTGGTGATATAACATACACAGAGACTCACTATATGCCTGAAGTGTAGACCAACTGCATGGACTGGTAGATCTTCAGGAAGGGGTAGTAAGCTGGTGAGAGAAGTGAAGAGACAGACAGACAGACAGACAGACAGACAGACAGACAGACAGACAGACAGACAGAGACAAAGAGACAGAGAAATGGGGGGAATAGACAGAGAGAAAAGGGGTTAAAAGGAGAGAGAGGTGGAGAGAGAGAAGAGTGAGTCACGGCAGTATAAGATGCACACAGATAGGAAGTTCCTCAGACAAACATGGAGGAATGTGCTGACAACACAACATCATCAGATTAAAGATACACAGTGTGTGGGAGACAGCAGATGACCATCTGAAAACACTGCAATCACTCAGAAGGCATGCGTCTCTCAGGGGACATGCCAAGATAGGCAGGAATATACCACCCTGCGCGCGAGCACGCACGCACGCGCTTGCACGCACGCACGCACGCACACACACACACACACACACACACACTGTCTGTGCACCATTACACAGGAAGATACAGAAACACACACACACACACACACACACACACACACACACACACACACACACACACACACACACACACACACACACACACACACACACACACACACACACACACACACACCTCCTTCGCCCTGGAAGTTGGGGAGTGAAGGGATCAGAACTTGGTGGAGGAAGAGAGGACTGCTGTTCATCTTGATCGCCCCAGAGAGGAGACCTCCAAAGTAATAGATGTATCTGACAGAGAGAGAGAGAGGACGAGAGAATGAAAGCATAAGACACAGAAATGGATCCAATATTTACCAAAAATAAAAAAGGGTTGGGAGAAAAAGGACAAGGACGGGAGGGTGAGAGAAGAGAAAGAGAAGGGAGGGAGAATGTGGTTATGAAAGCATGTAAACAACGCTCGACAGCAAAAATGCAAACAATCATGGTGCAGATGGATGCCAGATCATCTCCGATAGTAGAGGTCTGTTCATAGTTAACTACGGAGAAATGGAGCCAGGCGAGCAGCTGGAAGAATGTCATTTTTATTTGGTACTTTGCCTTTATCTTTTCAATGTTTTACTAAGCCGTGTCCAGAGACTACGGTAGTTTAGTACTGGCGCGTTTACATTGGTGATCAATATACACATTCCTTGTAGAGTAGTAGAGGCCTTTATTTTGAAGAAAGAAAGAAAACAACCAATGTCAATGTGTTCTCAGAATTCCGTTCTGGAGGTGAAATCCCTCACTTGAACCCTAGCCTCACGAGGTATTCTGGGGGAGAATCATTTGCCAGAAATACAAGCTGTAGATCTGCTGTTTTCAGTGAAGATTTTCAGTAAAGCGAAAACAGGAGGAGGCCTAGTACAGAGCCGCTGGGAATACGGTCAACTAATGTTTAAGTGGTTAAAATGTCTGGTGGGTGTGTTTAATAGTTTGTCTTAACAGGGCGGATGCAACTCCTCCTTCACCTCCTCTCTGATCCCCCCCAGACCCCACCACCCCTACCCCCCTGGCCCCCCTACCTGTTCTGGGACGGCTGGAGGGAAGACGACACCTTATCTTCACAGAACTTCCTCATGGCCAGAGTACTGAGAGCCTGGTCCGCCCTGTTACACACACACACACGCACACATGCACACACGCACACACACGCAAACACACGCACGCACACACACGCACACACGCACACACGCACACACACACTTTGACTCAACAATTTCCAACATGAGCGTCTCTGTACACCAGACTCTCTGTGTGCCAGAATGAACATGGATAGGATACAGCTGGCATAGTCCACAGGACAAACCAGTTTCCACTCTTCCTGTGTAAAAATCCACTGGGCTTCATTTATCAAACCGCATATCAACAAGCTGATACGGAAATCTAGTCAGAGGAAACAACATACCAACAAGTTTGTATGGAAAACATTCTCTTACATATTTCATTAAAATGCCTCGGCCATGAAAGGAATGGTGTTTCAAAAAACATTTAAAGCATCGACTTAGATCATTGCACCCTCTATGTTTTACGGTACAAGGTTTTAACCACATTAACCCTGGCGTCCCTATTTTGGGCATGTGCAGCCTTGGGAACCAATGCGTCCCGAGCCATGTGGCCCATAGGGCAGGAGCCTATCTCCTGTTTCTGTAGCGTAAGGCGGCTTGATGCACAAATAAACACCCCCTGGACATGACGCTAGTGTGTCGCAGGGACTAACCCCGAATCCAACCCTTGCTGAGTGCCAAGCAGGATTAGCCTGGTAAACCCTCCCTCCGGAAATCTAATTTCTATTTGATTCCAGGAGTGAGTCTGGCCTGATCGCCCATTCTGCAATATTGGCTGTGGGCTGGAGTTGGGCGGGAGTAATAACGTTGACTGACAACCCCTTCAGCCAATGATGATTTTTCCCCTTCAGCCAATCAGCAGTTCACCAGTCTAATGTGACGCAACGGGACTTTTGAGACGGCCAATGCCCAAAATGGGTTGCCTTATTCGGATACATGGGTGTCACTGCCCGCCCCTACCGGTTCTCTACATTTTTATTTTTAAATAGGCTTTGTCAAGATTAATTGACCACATATATGAAGTTAAACAACTAAATTCTATCCAAACGATTTCTTATAAGTAAATTCCGTGCCTCAAAATAGAAGTTAGAGAGCTTTTTGAAGTAAAAAAATAGCGGAGAATATAGTGGACAAGAAAAAGATGGCTGCCGTTCGTGTTTTGGGCTCACTCGAACTCGCCACCTGATTGGCCAACTGCCGCTGTCAATCACAGAACGATGTGCGACGACGCTGATAGGCTCGGTTAGTTGGTAATTCCACTAGAAACCCCCACAATGGGCTATCAGGCCAGACTCACTCCTGGAATCAAATAGAAATGAGATTTCCGGAGGGAGGGTTTACCAGGCTAAAGCAGGATGGCATAGGGTCCCATTTTTTTAGTCGGGATTGAACCCCAACCTCCCAATCTCAGGGCGGACAGTCTAACACCACAAGGCCACTGAGCTGGTCTATTTTGGGCATGGGGAGTAGAAATCTGTAAAGATCTTGGGGAGGCGAAATCATGGAGAGGTGACTTCTTTAAAAACAATTGCAAATTTGTCCCTCTACAGCAATCTCTTTGGCTATTTTTGGTGAAGAGGGGGAAAAGAGTAAATCTTTTGCAGAATGTTCACGTTTTTTGCTGAATATCTGCCTATTATGACATGCACAGAACAAGGACACTGGGGTTCATGTGGTTAAGTGGTTCATGAATTGTCAGTAAAGAGATTTGGACATCCCAAGTGTGTTGCACGCACAGACACATAAACAAACATACATACACACATACTCACCCTGCGGAGATCTTGCTGTAGTGCATGTAAGCTGCAATGATCACGCCTGTTTTACCCTTGTTGCCCTGTGGGGAGAAGATGAGAGCATGAGTCATGATGTAGGACACATCACACCATCACAGATCAGCTGATTCCCGCTTCAGCCGCAGGGAGTTTCACTGAGAAAGATGATTTTGTTTGTTTGATATGATAGCCTTGACCGCATGGGGAGATGTTTTGAAAGACAGAGAGAGAAAGCTAGCCTGGCATGACCCGACTAATATCACTGCGTTTTTTTTTTAGCTCTGGCAGATTCGTATGGTTTCCAGGCTAAGAGAAAGCCATAGAAAGATTTAGAGAGAGAGAGAGAGAAAGAGAGAAAGAGAGAGAGAGAGAGAGAGAGAGAGAGAGAGAGAGAGAGAGAGAGAGAGAGAGAGAGAGAGAGAGAGAGAAGAGAGAGATCGAACCACTTTGAGTTTTGAGCTCGCTGTGCTTTATTATTTTTATTTTCTCACATCGGGTGCTTCCCTGCTTCCTGAAACATTCCACAAGACATTCCAGGTCTAGATTCCCAAACAGAACCACCCACCCTCCTCCCTCCCCCCACTGCGGTCCGCAATACCAAAACGTGGTCAATACTAAACACCACATGGACTATACAGTACGTACAGAAAGACTTCCAGTTAACTTGCTGTCTCTCATTCCTTCTGAGACAAATTAACTCTGCTCTCAGATGCTCGCTCCCATGGAGCCTCTCCTTTTGGCATGATGCGTGTCTGGGAAAGAGTCGTCTGTAGCTGGAATGTGCTGGAGAGTCTGCAGACCACAGCAGCGCTCTGGTTTTAGTATTAGCTTATTTTTCTTTGTCCAAAACCCCCCAAGAAATTAAAACATCCTAACTAGTCAACCACACATGGTCACTATTTTGGTAGAGAGCTGCTAAACGTGAAGTATAAAAGGAGGATGTGTTTCTGGACATAAATAAATGGCTAAATCGTAAAACTGACCCCGACCTTTGAGGTCACATTACGCCAAAACCTCATCTAGTTTGTTGCTGTTCATCACGTTTAATGGTAAGTAAGTGATGATTTCACACAGTTTTACAATAAAGAACAGTGAAAAACTGAGATGCCTTAGTTATTTTGTACGTCTTCGTTGAGCAGAAACCTTGTATCTCCATATTTCATCTATTTATATTTTGTCATAAATGAATGCCCTATTTTATACTTCATTGTATGATAGTGTTGGTGCAAAAGCAGCAAGAATAGACAATCTACAAGCTCACAATACTTGCAGATCTGATATTTTCACTAATGTTGAATATATAAAATAAATAAAATGTTTTATGTTTGCCTATAATAACATGCCCAAAATAGCGATTCCAGGTTGAAAGTGGTTAAGTGTGTCTGTGGGTTTTATAAATATTTAACCAATGAAAAGTATAAATATGAGCTTGTAGCTGAATATCAACTACATTGGACCCATTGGAGGCCAGGTGTCCGACAGCTTTCAAAACTATAATCTAACAACAGTTCCATAACAAAGCTAGTTACAGTTCCCATTGTAAAAAACTAAAACATAGCTCATATGGCCCCTGAATGCGTGGGAGCTGCTATGGCATCTGTCTGGACGGGCTAACCCCACCACTCCACCCACCCACCCCTGTGTTGACCTGCCCTGAACTCTGACCTTGCAGTGCAGGACCACCACATGCTGGGGGTCGGAAGTCAGCCATGTCTCCATAGCCTTACACATGGCACAGATCTTATCCAGCGGCGGGGCATGGAGGTCGGGCCAGCCAAAGTCATGGACCTGGGGTGAGCGTGGCACACGGTGATTGGAGGGAACAGGAGAAGAGAGGGAACGAGAGAGAAACAGAGAGACAGATGTTTCAAAGGAGAACGCTCGGTTCAACATCCCAGTCGAATGTTTTTCATCATGCAGATTAAACTCTAGGTTGATTGAACTGAGGGCTAAGTGTTGAAATGAAAATAGAGGAAATGGTAGCTTTAGCTTTTTTGTCCACAGAAAGTGGTTTATGAGTAGAGGAGCGCTTTGGTTATGATGTCCAGAGCGCTCGCGTTTATTTGTATTTATTTATTATTTTCTCCCCAATTTAGTCGTTATGCCAATTCCCCACAGATTTCTGTGTTGTCAGTGCTGTTGTATCCTACTGGCTCACCTGCCCCCACCAGGAGGACATATAGAGCCTCCGTCCTACTCCTTCCGCCCAACTGCTGACAGGTGCAGCGCCCGTAGGAGTACGTGCATTAGTAAATATCACCCTCCCCGCCCGGCTTCCCTCCACCGAACATGAGCCAATTGTGTTAGTAATTCATATAGACGCTCGACAAAGCCGGACGCACTGCGGTGGATTCGAGGTACTTTTGCTTCTGCGCCACCCAAGCGCCACGCAGCGTTTATTGAAGCCCGCAATATCAACCGTTGCTGTGCTCGAACGTCCTCCTCTCCAAAAGTTAAACTATTGTCCGCTTAAAGTGCCCATGGCGCTCAGGCAAAAAACGCTGGGCACTGAGAGCGCTGAAGGGCGATGCTCGGGCGCTGGGAGGAGGAGCTCTCCTGCGCATATTTACCATAGAAATGCATGGCAGAAAGGCACTAGCAGCTTAAAAAAACAAACACTTTCTGTGAACAAAGCCCCTTAGGGTGTTGAGTGTATTGGTTTATGTGCAATGTTAATAAAATTAAGGAAACGGTAGCGCTACTGTACCTTTGGATTCAGTCGGGTAATGTCGTGTCTCCTTTCAGACAGGTTGAAGAGCTGAAAAGATCATTCAGTTTCATCTCAGAGGTTTATAACTTCAAACATTTGACTGACTCATAATCAGTTTTGGATTCATCACATGCAGAGCATTCTTGTAATTCTGAGATAATTTCAAGTGCAGTAAATAAGATCATCATTATTTCACATCTATCCACCCAGTTACACATTTGAGAGTAACTAAATGAAGAGTGTGCTATTTGTGCATGTGTGTACAACTCCACATTGTACAGTATGTAATCTATGTAAGGCATAAAAACACCATGAAGATAAATAATAAAATCTGTAAAGATCTTCAATAACCTGTGCACTGTGCAAATACTTGTGGTAAAGTAAAGTAGCCACCGCAACATCACCAAATGAAAGCGGATCAAACAATACATCACTGGTTTTCAACATGGGGTCTGGGGACACCCAGGGGTTCTCGAGTTGGTTCCAGGGGTCCCCAGCTAAATGAATGATAGTTAGGAACCGAATGGACCCTTGTGGGTCTGTAACTCCGAGAGTATGCAAATAGAACCAAATGGACCTGTATTTGTACACTCTCAGATTTGACAGCGTGGACTGGGGTCCTAGAGATAAAAATCTTATCAAATGGGGGGTCAATAGTCTAATCTAATGCATATCAAACTGAGGGTCCTTTAAATAGATAAATACATAAAGGTAGAGAATCACTGGTCTAGTGGGCCCCGCTTCCCTCACCAGAAACTTGTCCTGGTGTTTGGACTTCAGCATGGCCGCCACCTCCTTCAGGTTGAGACGGTAGCGCTGCTCCTCCAGCGGCGGGGGGAAGAAGACCGAGATGATCCTCTCCGTGATGTAGGTCAGGTCAAAGTCGTAGTGGCGCTCCATCACACGCTCCATCACGCGGTCCACGCTGAAACTCCTGGACGAGAGAGAGAGGTAGGTAGAAAGAGAGAGAGAGGCAAACTTGATAAGCAGAGACAGGGTGGGTCCAGCAGTAGACATATTATTTTATGATACATGGATGCCAGACCAAGGTCAATATGCTGATGATCTTAGATGGACCTAAAGAAGATCTTTACTAGATGGACAGAAAGAAGATCTTTACTAGATAGACAGAAAGAAGATCTTTACTAGATGGACAGAAAGAAGTTGGATGATTGAAGGGGGGTGAACAAAAGGACAGTGAATGAAATAGGAGTCTGTGTGACTTTGACATTGATGGTATGGTGCTGTGAGAGACAATGAATGTCTGTATGGAACATATCAAATATTTAATTGTTGTCATGTGTTCTCTGTTTCGTTTTTTCATTTTTTTTAACCCTCCTTTCTGTTGGATGAAAAATAGAGATAGAGAGAGGGGAAGAAACAAACACGCACGCGTGCACGCACGCACGCACACACACACATGTGAAACTGCCTACAGTGCCGCTACAAGCTGTATTGTATGATCATGTGTTGTGACAATAAACATCTTGAACCTTGATGAACACTGAAGGTTTTACTGTGCAACATTTTAAAAAGTGGTCACATGATGAGCCATGGTCACACAGAGACGTGAAGTCACTGTTAACATAACACTGAAAGTCACCTGGGTAGTGTGTTTCTCTGTTTGGTGTAGGTTAACGACTTGGTGGACCCCTGAGGACAAAGAAACATTCTATAAGTCTATAACATCACAAGCAGCCTCACAGTTCTGCATGATTTATATGCAGTGATGGTAAAAGTACTCACAAAGTTTCTTAAAGGAGCACTTCACCCCTGGAAGAAGTTTTCGGTCTTTTAATGAAGTTTAGGAGTCAAGAAACAAGATCCTGGGTTTTTTTTTTAAATAATCTGTGTTTTTAGATATCTAGTAATCTTCGCAATATTCGTGACGTTATTTGCATCATGAGAGATTGGTCTCATTCCTTTCCGCACTACATGTCTCGGCGTGTCTCAGTCAGACCATCTCAAAAGACAGCCCCAATGGGGTGTCCGTAACACTTTGTTCAACCTTCTTTCGCCACTCGGCCACTCCCATTAGCTGCGGCCAGCGGCCCTTGTAGAGTGAGGCATTACTTTACCTGAGTTATCTTCTGATAGTTGTACTTGAATGTTGACATGAAATAATAATCCTGTGTAGTGTTTCATAAGCGCAAGCTTGAAAAAAAAAATACAGCGTGGAGTAGCAGCGCTGGTAAACAAACACCGTCACGAAAGGCTAGGATCATAATACCAAGGATGTGACAGTGATGTCAATACTATGCGACACGGAAGTGAAACTGCATGAAGATACTTATATGTCCCAGTGATATGACATCACTAACGAATCCTTGGACATAATATGTAACTAGATGAACGTTTGCGAGGACAGCCAGTGTTGCCAGATATTGTGAGAGAAATAAGCAGCCAGGTCTATGAAAACAAGCCCAAAAGAAAAATAACTATGCCAAGAGCACTTTACCTAGACATGGGATATTATATATTTGAAAATTGCTGATGTACAAGCTCACAACGCTTCGCAACCCATTGTGAGCTTGTAGATCTGCTATTTACAAAAAAATCTTGAGGGGGAAAAAGTCCAAAATGTGGATTTTTTGCAAAATATTTTTATTTGCTTTTCAAAATGTGGAATATTTTTTACACATATTTGTTAGGGGCTCCCTGCCACAAATTATAATTTCAGATGGGGGTCTGTGGAAAAATACATGAACATGTTTGAGAACCACTGGTTTAAACAGCAATCAAAACATTTGGAAACAAGCCCAAATATCAACTACATTTTAGAAAGAAGCCGCTTATAATAAGCAGACATGGCGACACTGGCATGCTGTTTGGATGTTAGGGATGTTATTGTTGGAGATCACACCCACATGGAACCTCCCCTGCCACAAGGCACCAAAGCATTCTGGGAGTTGAAGTTATAGGCAGTGATACGCTGTGGTCCCCCTGTGGTCCCCCCTGTGGTCACCCCTGGAACTTCTTCCAGGGGTGAAGTGCTCCTTTAAGTAAAAGTAGAATGTAGAAATACTCAGTCTGGAAAAAAGTCTGGAATTAAAATTTTACTTTAAGTATTGATACTGTATGAAAATGTACTTAAATACCAAAAGTAGAAAGTACTCATTATGCAGTCCCGTTTCACAAGTTTTCAAATGTATAACATTTGTTTGAAAATTGTAGATCTACAAGCTCACAATGCGTCGCATCGCAACGCATTGTGAGCTTGTAGAGCTTGTAGACTATTAGAGTAAAACAAATTGAGTAAAAGTACAATATTTGCCTTGATGTAGTGAAGTAGAAGTAAAAGTACTGAAAATTGGAAATACTCCAGTAAAGTAAAAAATACCTCAAAATTGTACAGTACTTGAGTAAATGTACGTAGTTACTTTACACCACTGTTTATGTGCTGTTGTATGGTGGTGTCGCATGGCAAACATTGCAGATCTACAGAACAAGCTCACATCGTGACACATTGTGAGCTTTAATAGACGGAATGCTTTTGCCACTCGACACCACTGTGTGCAACAAAGAATAAATCAGGCTTAACTGACAGTAATACTCAGTTCAGCCCCGCTAACGAGAACACAAGGCTGTAAGAATGAATGGCGTTTGGTGGTGTTGGCCCATAGGTTCACACACCACTCTTTGGTCTGGTTGTGTAGGGAGCAGCCCTGCCTCTAGGGGCCGCTAACGGGGCTTTTATCCTTTAGTCTTGCTTAACCCATTAAGCCCGGGAACGCATCTGTGTAATTTTTTAAGAATTATTTGGCTGTTCAAAAATAGCAGATCTACAAGCTCATGGCTCTTGAAAAATCTTGTTTATTTTTTGCAAATCTTTGAATATATATATTTTTTAAAGCGAACATTTGTAAAGTGTTTTGTTCCAGGGAACAAAGATTTGAGTTACAAACGTGTCACAATTTAAAAAAATCTATATCTGCTATTTTTGAATATAAAATGACACACAGATGCGTTCCCGGTCTTAAAGGGTTAAAAAATAGAGACTGATTTCCTCTTCTGTTCAGCTGTAAATACAGTGAGTGTCCCTGTTCTAAAAACAAACAGGCTCCAATCCAAAAACATACATACTTCCTCTGACAGGTTGGAGAATTACATGATGGATAGCATCACACTGGGGGGGGGGGGGGGGGGCAAAAGAGATCAGAGATAGGGGGAGAGAGAGAGAGAGAGAGAGAGAGAGAGAGAGAGAGAGAGAGAGAGAGAGAGAGAGAGAGAGAGAGAGAGAGTGCATCTGGTAAAGTGTTCTCACCAGGTGTTGGATGTGTCGAGATGGAGTGGTCCCTCTGCGCTGCTGGAGGGAAGGAAAGATGAGGGTGATAGGAGAGGAGATGAGGGTGATAGGAGAGGAGAGGAGAGGAGAGGAGAGGAGAGGAGAGGAGAGGAGAGGAGAGGAGAGGAGAGGAGAGGAGAGGAGAGGAAGGACAAAAGGAGGAATGGAAAGCAGAGAGAAGAAGGATGCGAGGAGAGGAGAACGCAAAAAGGAGAGGAGAGGAGGAGCATGGTTGAGAGAGGGATGAGAGGAAGGGAGAACACAGAGGTAAAGAGATGATGGGGTCGAGGAAAGGGGAGAGGGCAGAGAGGGCGATGAGAGGATGGAGAAATGGGAGAGGAAGGAGAGGGGGAGGAAAAGAAAGTTAATTCAACAAACAGACTCCCTGATGGATAAACATAACTACTTCCTTTAGCAACATCAACATTTTCCTCTCTGGACAGGATTCCTGCTGGGCTCACAGGAATGAACCAGGACTGAGCTGAGCTCAAACTGGCCCGAGGACTCTGGTTACCCAAGACCAGTTGACCAGTAGAACAGGGGTCTTCAACGTTTTCTCTCTCTCTCCCCCTAGCTGACAGAGATGAAGCAGGGACCCCCCTCTACATATTGTATAAAATTGAGATGCAGATTAAACTTTTATTCTGCTCTTTTTTCCCTCTACACGATACCTCTTTGCCCAATTTTTTTGGGCTGAAGTTCTCCTCAGAAAAGGGATGCTA
>NC_137614.1:28545573-28553073 GCF_963280865.1 Gymnoscopelus braueri | reverse complement strand
AGCCCTGGTATGTTATTAGTGTGAGAAAAGGGTATGTGCTCTGTGTGTATGTGTGTGTGTGTGTGTGTGTGTGTGTGTGTGTGTGTGTGTGTGTGTGTGTGTGTGTGTGTGTGTGCGTGTGTGTGCGTGTGCGTGTGTGTGTGTGTGTGTGCGTGTGCGTGTGTGTGGGGGGGGGGGCTAAGTATGGAAGGCCCTCTCTAGCCCATTTGACACTAAAAAGGGTGTGTTTTTAGACTCAGGCCATATTTGACTTTAAGTCACTATCAGCGATTTTGCTCATTATAGCTGAACTTTTTCAAATGTTTACAAATAATAATAAAAATAGCGTATCTACAAGTTCACAACGTATCGCAACGCATTGTAGATCAGTAGATCAGAACAGATTTTGCACTTTTGGACAAAATACTGGTCAAAACATCGGTAATAAGTAGGCTGGAACTCTCCAAAATCGGCCCCAAAAATCTGTCTCTAATGTGTGGACTGAGCAGAAGGCATGCAAAGGAAACTGTTAATCAAATTTGATTAATGGGTAGAAAAAGACCCATAAAGGCTCCATATTCACTCTCTAGTCTTAAATGTATTCTGTCTAATCTTCTATGATATCTAGATGTGTGACTGAATAACTTACATCCTTTGTCAAACATTCATTTCAGTCAACTTATTTCAGTCAACTTATATAGAGGGACTTATAAATGAGCAAAACAGCTAAATAAGCTTTCATTTATTATTGATTACCAACATGAACCATTTTCAACTTGGCGTCCCTATTTTGGGCATGTCAAAGATTTCAACATTTTCAAAAGTAGCGAAAATAGAAGGTCTTCAAGCTCACAACATGGTCTCATGTGACACGTTGTGAGCTTGTAGATCAGATAGTTTCGCTATTCATCGTACCAGTTAGTATATAGGGCTTAAGTGGTTAATACAAATAACAACAGACACAATGCTTTGACCTTGACAGAACGTTCCTGTTACTAGAATGTCCACGTAGCAAACTGCCTTGTAAGACAACAACAGTCGAGTTCATGGCATAACATGAACACACAACATTTGTCTGTGACCATTTCTGTTTGACGCACAGCGTACTCTCTTGCCCCAGCGGTCCCCTCATTCCTTCAAGCCTCACGGGAGATCCAATTAGAGACCAAAGATGAAAGCTGCGGCCAATCAGCAGTGAAAGCTGACGCTAACCATGACCTTGTGCTTCCTTCATCAGCGTCATCATCATCATCATCAGAGACAAAAAGAGGGGGAGACAGAAAGAAGGAGAGAGAGAGAAAGAGTGAACTAAGTGATTTGTACATTAATTAAGTATAAATCAGGAAAATAAAAGACAAGTTTGTAAATCTGTTATTTTCAGTGCATGACATACGCAACCACGTATAACTCAGGCTTAACCAGAGGGGGCTGATGTCATGGTGATTAAAAGCCATTATGAAACAAGGTGTCTGGTTCATGTTCTGTGTGCTATACTAGCTACACCAGCCCGCCGTTCCACATACCAAGAAGAGGCCTAGTATAACAGATGCAACTGGAACTCCCTATACAACCCCCAAGGTAATACTGTGCACATTTGTAGAGGGCAGAGAGAGAGAGAGAGAGAGAGAGAGAGAGAGAGAGAGAGAGAGAGAGAGAGAGAGAGAGAGAGAGAGAGAGAGGAGGTGAACTATACATTTTTGTCATTTTCTAATTCCAAATCGATGAACAGCGGAAGGAAGAGGTGTCTGAGCAATTTAAATCAAATCAATTTATCATCCCAGGTTCATCCCAACGTGGACGGCGCATCCTGTTTGTTTATCTGAAAGTGAACAGTGCTTTTCTCCAAAAAATATTCACTTTCTTTTGATGTCTTCTATTCTTAAACAGAACAGGAGAGATCAAAGGCAAACAGAGCTCTGGAGAGAAAGTTCTGGCAAGGTTCAGTCGAAGGCTAGCAGTTGGGTTACATATGCTATACAGTTGAGACGTTTAAAGGCTATATTTTGGGTACAGGAGGCTTCCTGTTAAAGCCGAAGGGGATTTGAAGAAACAGTAAGATAAGTGAGGAAAATAATCAGTGGTATCTCTCTGTCTTGAATACATCTTTGAGTAAAATGTGAAAACGAGTCATAAATACAGCTCTCTCTTTTTGAAGTAACTTCCAGGAGTCATTTTACAGCTGTTTTGAGGGTTGTCAGGCTTAGCCGCGTAACTGTCCTTGAAATACAAGCCGCACATTTAATACCTCTTAATTATGACAAGGTGGGCTGGCTTGGACTTCATGAGAGAACCATTTGAGCCCCTATCTGACTTCATGGCCGTGTCTAAGCAGCAAAACCACCTCCTGTGGGGAACCTCTATCCTGAGATTTTTTTGCGTGGAAAGAAACACATTCTCCCATGTATTTTGATGAGCCTCATCTCATCTGTTGACGGAGCAGAAAGCTTGTTGCACAGCAACACAGTGAAACAATGCAACAAGTTCCATTTTTACCCAGATCGCATTGCAACATCCTCCAGCAACGCATTTGGACAGCGTGGCCAAAGGCCAAGCCATCTACAGTAGAACACAGGTTTTCAAAGTGGAAGCTGTGGGCCTGAGGAGTTGGGGGGGGGCACGGGGACCAATTGGAACATGGAAATAAACAAACAAATAAATATTATACTTTATATATAGTATAATTTACATATAATATACAAATATTATATGTACATAATTATACTATATAATATAATATAATTAAATTAATGTGATTAATGCCAGCTGAACCTGATGTCTCTATTTTTGGTACGTAACGATTTTCAAAACTAAACATAAAAAAGAAAAAATCTAACACAGCAAAAACAGCAGATCTACAACCTTTTTCTTTTTTATATTTCACGGTCAAAGGGTGGGGGGGGGGGTTTGCCAGAGGTACGTGAAATATTTTTTATCAATGCATGCAACAACACTTGCAAAGCATTTTTGCACTTATACAGTAGGTGAAGCATTTATGAAGATGGCCATTTCCATTCGGCCAAAGGAGATGTATAGACATGTAGACATCAATACGTCTACATGTCTAGTAGAGATCAACATGTCATGTACCCAAGCAGCCAATGGAGGCCACATCATTATTAGACTTGGCCTTGGTATTACAATCAAAAAGCAACAGGTCAAACTGCTCACCAATAACAGCACACAGAACTACAATAACTGTTATTTTGCTGTAGAGCAACTATCAGTGTGAACATGGCTCGTCATGGGTTTATTTGGTTACACTCTCTCAGTTAAATTAACACTCAGTGAATACATAGGAAAATGTCTGTTGTTTTCCACATAGCAGATCTCAGAGTGAAGAGTCCCCTGTATCGTTCTCTTCCATATTGCCTACTAACAAACCCCTTTATCTGTGGTTTCTGTGGCTTTCCCCTTTTTCCACTGCCAATATATTTGTCTCTCCCTTTGTCTTTCCTTCCCACGCTTTCTCTTCTTGGCCCCTAAAAGGAAAGAGGTATTGGAGGAAGGGTCACATGGGTCCCTGCGGTTGATCTATAATGACTGAGTGGCTCAGAACACCCTGTTATGGAGCTACTGTCGACAGCTACCACCATAACAACAAGCACACACATACTGTACACAATCACACACTCACACACTCACGCACACGCACACGCACACACACACACACACACACACACGCACACGCACACGCACACGCACACGCACACACACTCACACACACACACACACACACACACACACACACACACACACACACACACACACACCCATGCACACATACACATGAACGAGAATGCATACTGTATGCATGTTCACTCCATGCTAACATACACATTAAAGCAGGAATGATGACACACACCCGCACGCACACCCGCGTGCACACACACGCTTGCGCACACCCACACACACACACACAGCGGCCACAATCAACAGCCGTCCAATCATTGCACCCTCCTTCCGAGCCAAACAAGGGCAGACAGGGCAAACCTGGACCAAAATAAGCACACAAGTAAATAAACAGCGGGGACCATCAGGATCGGGGGTAAGATTCACACAGACATCAACAATGGAAAACTCTCCTGCTGTGAACGAACCAACGGCGGGCATCATTACAGATCCCAGCCTGTCATCCCCTCTCCGCCCTCTGTGGTGGGTCTGCCCTCAGCTGTTTCACTGAGTCATTCCATGATATACAGTAGATGGACACAAACACACACGCAAAGTCCCCTGAGAAAGATTTTATGTATTTTTGTGCACACACAGTAAACAGCACATTATAAGTCACCCACACACACACCCACACACACCCACCCACACACACACACACACACACACACACACACACACACACACACACACACACACACACACACACACACACGCACACGCACACGCACACACACACACACACACACACCAGCAGTAGTACACAAACACAACTGTTGTGAAAGTCTGCTATTCTCATCCCTTCATTGATTTCTCATGTCACTGAAGCCCAGGGGTCTGAATTTAGACATGTGGTACATAAAGACGCTGACTCACTGCGGAACAAACCATCAGACAGAAAAATAAAACTAGAAATACCATATTGCGGTTGTATGCCTCCGCCAACCAGTTGCAGTTTACGTTCATGTCTGTCCACCAGACTCATAATATAAATATTGTGTAGTTGAGAATTTGAAGGAATGTATGAAATGTCTTTTGTGAGGTCACAGTGACCTTGACCTTTGACCAGAATAACCACTACATTCTAATCAGTATCTAAATGGATGTTTGGGCCAAATTTGAAGCAGTTCCCTCCAAGCGTTCCTGAGATTTCGCACTCACCCAAAATTGGGATCGACGTACGTATGTACAGACAGCCCAAATTATGCAACGCATACAGTACAGTTTGTCTGAACATATAAAATATAAATTCTAAAAATTCGAATGATTCTAAAAAGGAATTACATTTTGAACATTTGTGGTTACATACTGTATCAGTTACATCACTGTTAATAGTTCATTCCTTGATGAATGTGTCATGTAAAGTAAAAGTATAACACAAAGCCAACAGAAATATTACTGGGGTGGCCATTGCTGAATGGGCAGAGAGGCCACCTCGGAATTAGAAGGTCCCGGGTTCGCCGCCCGGACTATGTGTCGAAGTGTCCCTGAGCAAGACACTTAACACATTACCTGCCTTGATATTAAACATCGTTTTTTATCCCCTTGCCAGCGTTACAGCGTAATTACCTTAAATAGACGATCGTTGAAACGCCGTGGAAGCCAAGTTGTGTACAAAAAACAAAACAAAAAAAAGTCCCCGTGGGTAGGCGGAGGGATCCGTGTATCCACTGGGACAATAACATTCCAACCGCGAGCAGCCATTTTGGGGCTATGGCCCGTTGAAAACGGGTGGTTTTCAATGCAAAAAAAAAGAAACTCAGTTAGGAGTGTTTTTCTAAAAATCCCATAGTTGCGCTGGATGGGTGTCTGTTTTTTTGGAATGACGTCACATCCGACTACTTCTTCTCTGAGTGACGATCGATCATTCCAAAGCTGTGTTCGGGCGCCCCTTGTGGAATTAAAAAGGAAAAAGTGATGTATTTAATAGAATTTAATAGAACGCATATATGCGTCTTTGGCAGGTAATGTGTTAACCTCTAACTGCTCCCTGGGCGCTGCATTAATAGTTAGGATACTGTAAGTAAATGCAGAGGACAAATGTCACATACTGTAAATGTACAAATGTACAGTGACAGAAAATATCACAATGGAGTGGGGACTGAATTGATATTAATTACTTACCTTTTATACTTTGTCATTGCATTGCAGCAAATTGTGAGCTTGTAGATCTGCTATTTTTGAATATCTTAAAAATGTGTGAAAAGTTTAGAATGTCTTTTAAAAAAAATGTAGATGTGCATGCATGCCCAAAATAGGGACACCAGAGTTAATGTGATTAAAGCAGACATCGCTGATGGTGACATCTGTGTAGTCACACGTATGACTGGGTCCCACATCGACAGCTGGCCATATTTAAGAACCCCATAGTCTGGAGAAACCACAACTGTCTCTTCCTGTTGTGTTCGGGGCAGACAGACCAGTTCCACTAGCCAATTAGCCAGGCTTATCCTCTTTCACACACACACACACACACACACACACACACACACACACACACACACACACACACACACACACACACACACACACACACACACACACACACACACACACACACACACACACACACACATAGAGAGACCCCCCCCCATGCACGCAACCACGCACACATAGATAACACACATAAACAGCACCCCTACTTCTTACACACACACACACACACTTGGCAGAGTCCCTGCATGCGTAAGCTACTTGTCATGCTTATGGTTTTAACTCTCATCAACATCGCACTGAGTTACTCATTCAATCCCTGATCCGGAACCATTTTCACGACACACACACACACACACACACACACACACACACACACACACACACACACACACACACACACACACACACACAGACAGCGAGTACTGAAAGTGCATGCAAGCCAGCCTATCACAGCAATTACCAGAGTGGTCTGTGATAAAGCCGTGACTCCTTAACAGTTAGGAAGAAGAGTCATGTTCCTGCTAACATTGGGGCATTCCAGTTTGATCCTATTATCCAGAATGACTCACACTGTGGACATGAGAAACTGGTGAGCAGCCATCTCTGCAGGAGGCGAACCAGCGGCCAACTTCTCACTACCAAGCCACAGAGAGCTAACAGCAAATTAGTCAATATCATTCAATGTCCTCCATAAGAACACTTTTACAATATATGTATATTTTTTTTACGACTGGCAATAAGAGCCGGACATTTTATCATAGGTTATGCATCATGCACATTTGATCTATTATCATGTTATTACTGCAAGCCTCATTTGTCACTGAGTAGGCTATGTCTTATTTGCTTAATTGTACACAACCCAAAAACAAATGTGTATTAAACCTAAATCAAGTTTTTTAACTTGATATTCGAACTTTGGACTAGCTCTACCTGACAATGTCTATTCATATGTTGCTGTAGTCGCTAGTGAAGTCTTGGCAGTGAAAACACTAAACTCAGCATTAAAAGAAAACCATTTGTGGTTAACATTCGCTCAGAGTGGCCAGGCCAGGAACATATTACTCAAAATCTAACTTTCCCAACACTGGGCAGCGACTGAGCATGTTGCCATGGTAACACAGTGACATCACTGAGACAACCAGGAAGAGGTCGACCTTGAAGGTTCCATCTGACAGGAAGACAGCAGGGCAGTGTGGATGTTGGGGTCAGTTGTGATGTTGAGCTGTGCTCTTGCCGGTTTGGGAAAACAGTGGAACAGACAAGCTGTTTCTTTACTGATGTGTGCCTTTAATCCATCCGACCATCCTGTTCACTATCTCAGTTATACGTCATCTATCTAAAATAGTGGTTCTAAAACTCCAATAAGTCTGAGAGTGTTCAAAGGGACATGTTCCATTTGTACACTCTTGGGAGTTA
>NC_137614.1:28535573-28540573 GCF_963280865.1 Gymnoscopelus braueri | reverse complement strand
TTTTTACATTGTATTCAGTCATAACTGACCATATTCTTACAGTGGCCATTCTTATGTCACAACTCAGGTGGTGGTTTCCCAACACACGAGCAAAATTGCTGCTGTGTGATAATATGGACAATGATGATTTTAGAGCACACTTTGAGCTACATTCAATATACCAGAGCTGTTTCGCCAATACACAAGCAGCAAGTTTGACCATTATTAATATTATGTATCAGTCACTCTATCTACCTGATTTGTATGTAAATACACAGAGACAGAGCCTCACCTCGGCAGAAGGAGCCCACGTTGTCCACACTCTGGCGACACACGCTGCACTGACGTTTCTTCTTGAACGTCTTCTCCTTGAAGACGTGAGGCTCCCCCTTCCCCGCCTGCAACGCACAAACACACACACAAATGTACACTCTGTTACAACTACAGTACATGATGAGAAGTGCTGAATAAGTCTGTTGTGGCCAAGAATCCATGTTGGACAATCTGTGCCGACAGCACTCTCATGGTTTCTACTGTACACAGCATTTTGCTTTTTCTTTGACAAGGTGACAACAAAACGCACGATGTGGACTGACCTAACCTCTTCTCATCAAAAGAGGAATAGAACAAAAAGGGAAAGAAAGGCTGTATATAAAGATAAGGAGAAGTATGCTATTGTTATTGTCCTGTCTCAGCAGCTCTACTGTATGTCTGAGGTGGAACAAGGTGTGCGTGTGCGCGTGTGTGTGTGTGTGTGTGTGTGTGTGTGTGTGTGTGTGTGTGTGTGTGTGTGTGTGTGTGTGTGTGTGTGTGTGTGTGTGTGCATGCGCGTGCGCGCTCTTTATACCTGCCTGCTGTACCTCTGTTCTGGTTGTGTAACTGTCTTCTAGTACTAATCCTTGTGGTTACCGCCCAGACCACCATAATCCTGCATATTTGTGTGTGTGTGTGTGTGTGTGTGTGTGTGTGTGTGTGTGTGTGTGTGTGTGTGTGTGTGTGTGTGTGTGTGTGTGTGTGTGTGTGTGTGTGTGTGTGTGTGTGTGTGTGTGTGTGTGTGTGTGTGTGTGTACTGTGTACGTGTGGCGTGTGTATAATAAACTGAGTGTGTGTGTGGGGAGGGATCAGAGTGTGTATGATAAAGTCAAATATATATGTGTGTGTCAGTACAGGTACTGTATGTGTGTGCTTGTCTATAGCAAAGTGTACCCACAAGTATAGTAAAGTTCAACAAATTGCCTTGTGAATTGTGAGGTCCTCACTACTCACAAGAGAAACATTGTTTTTATGGTTAAGGTCATTACACACCAGGAGCGACGCAAATAAATGATACGAAATCGCGCCACAATTACTTCACATAAAACGTTTATTTTGGTGATCCCTCATTCATACAGGTTGATGAGTTTATTTGTGCTGAAAAATCTACCTCGTTTCGGTATATAATTACAAATGACAAAACAAATTGTAAAAATGGCCTTTTCTGTTTATGCCACTGCAGTCATGCAAACGCCTTGCCTGCGCTGCCACAAAGCCACCAGAGAAAGACATAAAGAGCCTTTTTCCCTCAGGCTTTCAGAGCTCTGAACAATGACCCAAGTACCAGGTCAACCTTCTTTAACCTGTGAATACCCGCTCACCAACAGAGCACATACAGTATTTTTGGAAAATATCTTTGCACAACCTCCTCAAACAAATTGTATGTTATGTGATTTTAGCTAGCTCAGAATTGTTATAGTTCACCACATAATTATGACTGCTATTTGCACTATGTATATATTTGGTTGCGAACGTATTCAGCCTTCTTCTCAATGAAAGTATTATTTATATCTCTGGTCGCTAATTTTTGTGTGTGTGTGTGTGTGTGTGTGTGTGTGTGTGTGTGTGTGTGTGTGTGTGTGTGTGTGTGTGTGTGTGTGTGTGTGTGTGTGTGTGTGTGTGTGTGTGTGTGTTGACATGAAAGAGGAAAAGTGCAACAGTTGGGTAGTCGCTTTGTTTCCCAACATGGGATCAGCCCCGCAGGGCCATTAGGCTGACATGACTCTGTGGACCCTTTTAAACATGAGAACACCCGGGCCAGGATCAAGGCTAAGTAGGGGGACAGCTTAGCATGTTGCACGCATGAACAGATAATAAGGGGGAGAAACTGAATGCGAGAAGGGGACAGAATGGAGGCGCATGTGAATGCAAGAACCCTTCTATTATGTGCAATGTCATCGTGTACACTGTACAGCATTCAACTCCCCCATGACGTAAGAGTACCGCCGTGTGGATATGAGTTGGTAGTTATGACACATTGTTGCCATGCTTGTGCCCAAATCGTGTGTGCTTTCATAAAGACTAGACTGGTTGCCCGTTGGGAACCGGCCTACTCGGGAAAGATGCAAGTTGGCAGAATACACCCGCCTGCCTGTGTCATCAGTATATGCGCATGACCATATATGGGCATAGCTGTCGGATCTGCGGTTCTGGACAGCCGGATCTCGCCAGCCACATATGCCTATATATGGGTGTATCGGTCGGATCGGCGGTTCTGAACAAGCGCCTATCCGACCGACTCGACACCGGCGCGGCACTCTCTCAGGTGGCTGGCGACGCCCGCTAAAGTTTGAAGTCGGTCAGTCGGGCGGTTCTCAAGATAGTGAACGATTTAACGCATTTATTGTAAGATATGTGCTTACACATGGACATGCACACACGCGCACACACGCGCACACACGCACACACACACACACACACACACACACACACACACACACACACACACACACACACACACACACACACACACAATCATTATCATCATCGGTTCATTAATGCAGCAGCAGTATCGGTAACTAACGCAACATAATGCTCTTATGAATAGATATGGAATCTTGAAATTGTGTTCTCATTGCTGTGGGAAATCAAACTGATAGCAAACACATAGAAGACTTTTGTTTCCTCTGTGTGCTTTTCCTCTCCAGTAAAAAAAAAGGGGGGGGTGGGGTGGCTGTTTGCGCACTTTTCCATTATTAACATATTCTGTTCTGGCTCTGTTGGAGGGACCGGGCAGTGTTTGGACAGCTGCCTGACTGGCATCATCACTCCCAGTCCCTACCAACCCTGCTCACTGCTGCCAGCCTTCTACTCTACAGTATGTTTGTGTGAAGCATTGTAGGTGCTGGAAGGAAATGCAAGCGCTATAACAGAACAATGACTAGGTCTGTTTTATTTTTATTTCAACCACTTTAACCCTAGCATGTAGCATCCCTATTTTGGGCTTGTCATTAGAATAGGCAAGTATTCAGAATCAGAATCATCTTTATTGTCACGTCACAGGTTTACAGGTGTAAAACAGTGGGTGAAATTAGTTTTTGTGCAAGCTCCATCGTTTTCATTGTTTCCAGAGAGAGAAATAAAAGAAAGAAGAGGGGAGGGGGGGGGGGTGGCAGGGGGGGCAATTAAGGGAAGGAAACTCAAATACAGTGCAGGGAAGTTTCTTCTACTGCCTGCTAAATGTACACAGACACAGCGCACAACTACTGACAGTGGACCACTGCAGTGGCAATGGTTGGTGACTTGGGGGAGGCCGTTATTGCATTGATTCACAACCTATTAATTTCAAGGACCCCCCGGTTTGATATGCATAATTCCACGAATTCCACGGACCCCCATTGAGAGATTTTTTTATCTCTGGGACTGCAATTTACACTGTAAAATCCCAGTGTTCTTTTAATTATGAGAGTGTACAAATGGAACAAATGTACACTCTCAGCGTTAAAGACCCGTAAGGGTCCCTTTGGACCCCTGGTGGTCCCTGGACCAGACGTTGAGAAACAGCGCGTTACAGTGTTAAGTGCTGTGGTTTGGGGGAGTCGGTCTGCATCCCCTCACCTGGGCCTCTCTTCCTAGCTCTGTCTGAAAATCCTGTTCCACCCTTGCCTGAGTGCCAAACAAAACTGGCCTCCCTTCTCCTTCCCCTCCTGTCCCGATGGAGCCATGTTGAGTCTTGTTTCCCCTCAGTCCCTCATGGCCTCGACCACAACGCTCATTGATCATTAATGCCTAGTATTGACAAACTGAGCAAGTATAAGTGATTGCAATTAAGAGGAATTGTCTGATATGTTTACATCAAACTTGTGGGCAGTGGCCAGAATGTTATATATTTATATATATATTTTTTTAAAGCGAATATTTGGAACTCAAATCTTTGCTTCTAGGGGTCCCTGGAACTAAATATTTTTTAGATGGGGGTCGGCGGCCAAATACTTGACATTTTGGGGCGGTCCTTGACATGAAAATGTTTGAGCATATAGCAACATGTGTTTTTCAGAAATCTATTAGGATTTAGAAGACATTTGTAGATGCGTTCCCGGATCGACTGGGTTAAGTGTGTGTGCATGTGTATGTCTGTGTAGATATACATGCGTGTGTGTCTAGGAAACAGTGTCTTGTGGTCATGTGAACACCCATGCATGCAGTGACGAGTGGTCTTGCATGTACATGCAAACAGTATGTGTAAATGTATCCGTGTTCATGAACACTGCCAATCGTCTTGTGTGTGTTTGTTCATCAACATGCTGCAATCACAAGAATGTGCATATCAGCTCTGCGTGCCCCATGCTTCCTGTGCAGAGCCTGCGATGAGTTTAAATACAGTAACCCAATTACTGCCAGCGCAGCCACAGTGGTGCTGTGGGCTGGGAGATAAACACATAGAGGAGAGGCTGGCAGCATTCCTTCTGTTTCAGACACAATCATGGCTGCCATATAGCCAGACCACATGCAATCATGGTCAGACAGTGATATATGACCCTGCTACTGAAGGTTGTATGAGGTCTTACGATGGCTGGACACTGACTGCTGCTCCCATACGACGTCGGACAGCGAGATCAGTAGCCGTAGACTGTTATCAAAGACATCAGTACGGCCAAGTGATGTAATGATGAAGTTGTGCAGACGTAGCCATCTATGGAGTCTCCGTTTTAATATAATAACAATTGTGATCCGTTGTTGAGTAGCTAAAGTCCCAAACCGCAAATCAA